>NW_021146635.1:0-25000 GCF_002837175.3 Physeter macrocephalus
AATTTTCTTGGTGTGTTTACCATGGCCAGGATCTTGCAAATATCCCCACAGGGTCAGACATCTGGTTTTGTCAGCACAGAGAGGAGATCTTGGGGTCAGACTCATATTAGTCAAGCTCACAAGACTTGCATAAACCAGAACATATAAACTATAGTGTCAATTTACCAATTTACACATACTACATCTGCCATGAGAAACAGAATATTTGGGTCAGCACAACCAGCCCTCTACCTTCCCACAAACATTGCTCCTAATTTGGTTCACCAAATTATATTCAGAAGGTCTCTTGGTGAACATGCATGTTTCCCATGACTGCTGTAACAAATTACCACAAACATGGTGACTTAAAACAGCGAAAACTTATTCTCTCACAGTTCTGGATCCCAGAAGTTCAAAATCAGTGTCACTGGATCAAAATCAAGGTGCAGCAAAGCAGCATTCCCCTCAGAGGCTGTAAGGGAGACTCTATTCCTGGCCTTTTCCAGCTTCTGGTGGTCGCCAGCATTCCTTAGCTTGTGACAGCATCCCTCTGGTCTCTGCCTCTGTCTTCACACTGTCTTCTCTTCTTTGTATGTGAAATCTCCCTTTCTCTCTGTTTTGTAAGGATACATTTGATTGCATTTAGTGCCCACTCAGATAATCCAAAATAATCTCCTCAAAATCCTTAATTTAATCACATCTGCAAAGTCCTCCCCTACTTTTTTTTTTTGCCATATAAAGTAATAAGTTCCAGGGATTCAGAGATGGATATCTTTTTCAGGAAGTACATTTTTCAGCCTACTGCAGGATGGAAGTTGGGATTTGAAAAGTAAATTATACTACTAGAAAGACTGAGGGCATCAGACTACACTGTGTGGTGCATTTACTTTCACAGTAGGAATGGCCTTGTCAAATGGCCTGAATACTCAAGTCTATTGCCAAGATTCATTTTCTCGATACAGTTCTTGGATGGCCATTGCCAGTGTCTGCTTCTGTGACTGCTATTTTTTTAAAAATAATTTTTAAAAAATTAAAAAAATTTTTGGCTGCGTTGGGCCTTCGTTGTGGCATGCAGGCTTTCTCTAGCTGCAGCGAGCAGGGGCTACTCTTCGTTGCGGTGTGCGGGCTTCTTGTTGTAGTGGCTTCTTTTGTTGCAGAGCACGGGCTCTAGGCTCGTGGGCTTCAGTAGTTGTGGCACACGGGCTCAGTAGTTGTGGCTCATGGGCTGTAGAGCACAGGCTCAGCAGTTGTGGGGCACGGGCTTAGTTGCTCTGCGGCATGTGGGATCTACCCAGGCCAGGGCTCGAACCCGTGTACCCTGAATTGGCAGGCGGATTCTTAACCACTGCACCACCAGGGAAGCCCCTGTGACTGCTTTTTAATGCCTCCATGACTAACAAAACTCCTTTCGATGGGCCTAGTTTTTCTTTCCTCTTTTTCCTTTCTTTCTTCCTTCCTTTCTTTTTTCCTTCTTCTTTTTCTTTCTTTCTTTTTTTTTTCTTTTTTGTCTTGCCTGGGAACCATTCTGTTTCTTTAATTGGTGGCCTTGCCTACCTCTCTTATGATCTACTATCTGTCAATGTTTATAGTTTAATTCTTTTTTTTTTTTTTTTTTTTTTGCTTCACTGCGCAGCTTGCAGGATCTTAGTTCCCCGACCAGGGATTGAACCTGGGCCATGGCAGCGAAAGCTTGGAATTCTAACCACTATGCCAACTCCCCTAATTCATTTCTCTTTAAATTGAAGTATAACTGAACTACAGCACTATGTTAGTTCCAGGTGCACAAAATAGTTTCCATAGTTCTGTATGTTAGAAAATGATCACCACTATAGTGTAATTTTAAAAAATTAATTAATTAATTAATTAATTAATCTATTTGGCTGCTCCAGGTCTTAGTTGCGGTATGTGGGATCTTTATTGCTGAGTGCGGGATCTTTGTTGCAGCATGCGGGATCTTTCAGTTGCGGCCTGTGGGATCTAGTTCCCTGACCAGGGATTGAACCCAGGCCCCCTGCATTGGGAGCAAGAAGTCTTAACCACTGGACCTCCAGGGAAGTCCCATTAGCATGTTAAACTTTTTTTGTTTAAATTGCTATGTGGTTTCTCTTTCCTGGTTGGACCTGGACTGATACAATAACTCATTAGAATTATCAGGCAAGGACTTTAAAGGAGCTATTGTAACAATTCTGAATGAAGTAAAGAAAAATATGCTCATAATAAGTGGAAAAATAGAAAATAGCAGAAGACTAGAAACTATAAAAAAGTACCAAATGAAAATTCTAGAACTGAAAAATATAGTATCTGAAATTTAAAAATCACTGAATGGACTTAATAGCAGTTTGGAGATAGGAAAAATTCAGTGAACTTGAAGATAGTTCAAGAGAAATGATCCAGTGTGAAGAATATACAGAAAAAGAAAAGACTGAAAAATGTGAACAGAACTTCAGAAACCTATAATATCAGAAATCTAATATACATTTATTTAATTGGAGTCACAGGAGAGGAAAGAGAGAATGGGGTAGAAAACTGTGTCAAGAAATAATGGCTGAACACTTCCCAAATTTGGTAAAAGACATAAATTTTCAGATAAAAGAAGCTCAGCAACAGTTGGTGGAAATGTAAATTAGTCAGCCACAGTGGAAAACATTATGGAGATTCCTCAAAAAACTAAAAATAGAACTACCATGCTACCCAGCAATTCCACGCTTAGATATACATATATGCACCCCAATGTTCATAGCAGCACTATTTACCATAGCCAAGATGTGGAAGCAACCTAAGGGTCCATCAATAGATGAATGGATAAAGAAGATGTGCATATATATGTATACACACACACACACACACACACACACACACACACTGGAATACTACTCAGCCATAAAAAGAAATTTTGCCATTTGCGACAACATAGATGGACTTGGAGGGTATTATGCTAAGCGAAATAAATCAGACCAAGAAAGACAAATATATCACTTACATGTGAAATCTAAAAACATAAAACTAGTGAATATAGCAAAAAAGAAACAGACTCACAGATATAGAGAACTAACTAGTGGTTACAAGTGGGGAGAGGAAAGAAGGGAGGGGCAAGATATGGATAGGGGATTAAGAGGTACATATTACTTTGTATAAAATAAATAAGTGGGACTTCCCTGGTGGTCCAGTAGGTAAGACTCCATACTCCCAATGCAGGGGGCCCGGGTTTGATCCCTGGTTGGGGAACTAGATCCTGCATGCATGCTGCAACTAAGAGTTCTCATGCTGCAACTAAAAGATCTCGCATGCCGCAACTAAGAGCTGGTGCAGCCAAAGTAAATAAATAAATAAATATTTTTAAAAATAGGGCTTCCCTGGTGGCGCAGTGGTTGAGAGTCCGCCTGCCGATGCAGGGGACACGGGTTCGAGCCCTTGTCCCGGAAGATCCCACATGCCGCGGAGCAACTAAGCCCGTGTGCCACAGCTACTGAGCCTGTGCTCTGGAGCCCGCAAGCCACAACTACTGAAGCAAGCCCGCACACCTAGAGCCCATGCTCAGCAACAAGAGAAGCCACTGCAATGAGAAGCCTGTGAACCACAATGAAGAGTAGCCCCCTCTCGTCGCAACTAGAGAAAGCCCGCAGCAACAAAGACCCAACAAAACAATAAATAAATAAATAAAATTTAAAAAGCAGCTCAGGGACTTCCCTGGCGGCACAGTGGTTAAGAATCCGCCTGCCAATGCAAGGGACACGGACTCGAGCCCTGCTCCCGGAAGATCCCCCATGCCGCAGAGCAACTAAGCCATTGCGCCACAACTGCTGAGCCTGCGCTCTAGAGCCAGCGAGCCACAATTACTGAGCCCATCTGCCACAACTACTGAAGCCCGCGTGCCCAGAGCCCGTGCTCTGCAAGAAGAGAAGCCACTACGATGAGAAGCCCGCGCACTGCAGCGAACCACATTTAAGCACATCACAGTCAAACTGTTGAAAACCAAAAATTAGAGGCAATCTTGAAAGCAGTTTGAGAAAAATGACACGTTACTATATAGAGGACCAATGATTTTTTTTTCTTTTTTCTTTTCTTTTTGGCTGCGTTTGGTCTTTGCTGCTGCGTGTGGGCTTTCTCCAGATGCGGTGAGCTGGGGCTACTCTTTGTTATGGTGCACGTGTTTCTCATCGCGGTAGCTTCTCTTCTTGCGGAGCGTGGGGCTCTAGGTGCGTGGGCTTCAATAGTTGTGCCTTGCGGTCTCTTCAGCACAGGCTCAGTAGTTGTGGCACACAGGCTTAGCTGCTCCGCGGCATGTGGGATCTTCCCGGACCAGGGCTTGAACCCGTGTCTCCTGCATTGGCAGGCGGATTCTTAACCACTGCACCACCAGGGAAGCCCAGGACCAGTGATTTGAATTACCATGGGTTTCTCATCAGAAACTATGGAGATCGGCAGACAGTTTAAAGTACTTTTTAAAGGAAAAAAAAGAAACCTATTGACACAGAATTCTATATTTAGTTTTACATGGCATAAACATGGCTGCTGGAAGTCACCCATTTGACCCTGTGGAAGGGGGACAGAGAAGGGGTAGTCATTGTGAGATGGACAAATACCCTGAGGAAGTAACCACCACAGTTATGTACATACACCTCTATGTTCTACATATTTATTTTCATGATCTATCTGGGAATTTTGGCAGAAAAGTTTTTTTTTCCCACGGTTTATGATATACTTTATTTTTTTAAGTTTTTTTTTTTTGGCTGCATTGGGTCTTCGTTGCTGCTCGCGGGCTTTCTCTAGTTGTGACGAGCGGGGGCTACTCTTCGCTGCAGTGCGCAGGCTTCTCATTGCCGTGGTTTTTCTTGTTGTGGAGCACGGGCTCTAGGCACGCCGGCTTCAGTAGTTGTGGCACACGGGCTCAGTAGTTGTTGCTCGCAGGCTCTAGAGCGCAGGCTCAGTGGTTGTGGCGCATGGGCTTAGTTGCTCCTCGGCATGTGGGATCTTCCTGGACCAGGGCTCGAACCCGTGTTCCCTGCATTGGCAGGCGGATTCTTAGCCACTGCACCACCAGGGAAGCCCCTATTTTTTAAATTTTTATTGGGGCATAGTTGATTTACAATGTTGTGTTAGTTTCAGGTATACAACAAAGTGAATCTGTTATACATACATATATCCACTCTTTTTTAGATTTTTTTCCCATATAGGCCATTACAGAGTATTGAGTAGAGTTCCCTGTGCTATACAGTAGATCCTTATTAGTTATTTATTTTATATATAGTAGTGTGTATGTGTCAATTGGCAGAAAAGTTTAAAAAGCGCTGACAGAGTCAATAAGTAAAGCAATGAATGACAGCTGAATACTCACTCCTTATATATGTTTAGTCAGAAAAGCAACTTTCAATTTGCCTTCAATACATGACCTTAATCTAAGCTGGGTTTGGTTTCATGTGCTTCTTCAGCTCCCCAACCTGATTGCCCTTTTCTCTTGCTTCTCTTTTACACTCTTTTTGCCACTGGCCACCACCATTGGCCTCACAGCAGAGGGATTACATCTTGCCAACCAGTTCTTTCTGATCTTATTGATCACCATGGCTACTCTGGTCAGTGGCCAGCCTTACTTTGTGGCCAGCGATCAACTGGATATTTTTCCACCTGTTCCAGATATTGGTTTTCAAAGATCTCTCTGATTTTTCCTCCCAGTGTGCTTCCATCCCATCAAAATCTGGCTTCCTTTTTGAAAGTAGGCAGATAGTTATGTATCATCCCGATTTTTTATAACATGGAAGCATCACTCCTGTGATAACACACGCGTGTACACACACACACACGCACTAAGGGGTCTTACAAAACTGGGCAACAGGCAAGCACACATTAGTAGGAATAGCTTCTGGATAAAAAAAAAAAAATCTGAGAATACAGTCTTCCTTAGGATCAATGGTCTTCTTTCTCAGCTATCTTTTCCTATTTCCCTTTTCAGAAACTTCCTTCACAGCTGAGGAGTGACGCTCCCTATGCCAAAGCAGCTCCAACTCAGGCTGGAATAAGGTGTCTCTGTCACTTTAAATTCCTTGAGCTCTTTCGTCCTCACTCTGTGCAGGATATACTTGTACTGTGTCAATGCTTCCCCCATTGTCAAACTAATGAGTTCACTACAAAGCAAAACCAAAACTACACTGGTGAACACCCACTATTTTTCTGAAGTAAGTTAGGGGCGAAACAGGGGATGCAGAAGAGAACTGTCTCCCTGCATACCCCCTCCACCCAGGTCAAGGGCAGCCTTCTCACCCCAACATCCCTCTCCTCCGCAGTTGCTGCCCTGACAGAAAACAGAGAAACTTGTGTCTTTCCCAAGGTCTCTGTCCCACACCTAGTTACTACCCTCTTCAAAAGGGGAAGTCAGTGTTGAACTCCTTCCCTGGCTAACCCCCTATCAAACACTTTTGCCAACACCAAAGGGAGCCAAATGTGGATTTTCCAGCCCCATGACAGTCCCCAAACATTAAGGCAGACCTGGGGTCACAGAGTGAGGACAGAAGGCCAAATGGCTCCCCAACATCCCACTTCGCTTGGGAAAATCAATAAAGATCAGTTTGGGTTTTGTTACGGAAAAGGCTGCCGTTCCCAGAAGGAGCAAAACTCCTTTGTGTTACCATCATTTCCTTATCATCCCAGATGCTGAAAGAACACTTACACTCATTCCTCTACTCCCTTCCTTATTCCAGATGCTAGAATTTATCCTCTCATGCAGCCCTTCGGCACTGTGCTGGGTAATGGGACCACCAGCAGAAGCCTCCAGCATCTCCAGGGGAGTCCTGTGGGATAACACCTTTGTATGTGGATTGGAGAAGGGGAGCAGACCTTGGTCTCCCCAACACTTGACAGGAACCGAAGAGCTCAGGGATTTGGGTCTGATGTCCTCTCAACCGAGCCAGTTTAGGCTAGTGCCTGTGGGGTTGCGTGAGGAACAGCGGGTGGGAGGGAATGCCAGAAAGTGTTTGTAATGGGGGTTGAGGAAGTTTGGGGTATCCTGGGAACAGAATATGCTGGCCCAGGCCTGAGCCATCCCCAAGCCCCTCCCACTTCCCGGTTAGTAACCAGATCCAGCTGTGCACAATCCTGGCCATCGCTTCCCATCTGGCTTCTAGGAACTCATAACTAATTAAAGGAGTGTGTGTGTTTGTTGGGGGAGGGGTCCTCTTAAAAACAGAGATTTCCAAGATAACAGCTTGGCGAGAACTCAATCCCATTCAGCCAGGCAAACTGCCCTCTCTCCTGACCCCCTCAGGGCTCTGAGGGGAAAACAGGCCAGAGGCTGACCCTATATTTCTCCCACATTTCTCTAGATCAAGAGCAGTTATCTAGGCCAGCCCTATCTTGGTTACACCCTAAGTTTTTCTCACCTCCAGTTTCCAGTTTCAGACCCCAGACTTGCCCTTCATATACCAGAATGTCCAGCCCTCCAGGTCACCCCGTTAGGGTGAGGATGCTGTCAGAGGGGGGTGGGTGATGATTTGGAGATTGGCTTCTCCTGGGCTTAGAGACCTCTGCCAACCTTTGCCCTTCACCCACAGCCCCATAGCTCCTGAACGTAAGAAAATACTCTCAGAATCTTACCTACTTCCTGCCGCTACAGTTTAAAATATTTCAATTAAAAATATTTCTATACAAACTCTTCTACCACAATCTGCGGGCAGAAAGGGAAAGCAGTTTGCAGGATGGGAGCAAGCCAGCCAAAGAACCCAGGAGTTCTTTCTCTCAGACTCAAGTTCTCTTTTTGGGGCAGGCAGACCGCATGACCTAACCCTTCGCACACATTCCCACATGTCCCCCAGTGAGAGATGACAAATTCAGAGGGAAAAAGAGTTGGGTCAGCTCGGCTCAGGGGGTGGGGACGGGCGGAAGTGGAGGTCATTATGCTGCTACGGGAACAGTTAGTCGTGCAGTCTTGCACACATGCCCAGCTTGCAGTTCCTGGCTCTAAGGGGTTTGTTTGGGGGCCTGTGGAAACTCTTGGGAGACTGCGAAGATCATAGCTTGGGCCTGAGGCTCTGCTGCTTCTTCCTAGCTGTGTGACCCAAAGTAACCTGTTATAGACTGAGTCTCCTTTTCCATAGAAGGTGATAATACCAGCCCACAGGGTTGTTGTCGAGATTTAAATGAGATAAACTATTTGGCAACTTTTACTGTTTCACTCTGTTCTTTCCCTGGCTCCTTAGTGTCTAGAATGTGGCTCCGAGGCCAGAGTAAGTGCCCACCCTTTACCTTTTATAATAACCATTATCTCTCTCACTAACGTACTAACATACACTCCTAAGCATTCTTCCCCCACCCCCGCTTTTTGTTGTTGTTGTTGTTGCTATATGAGGTGCCCAAGGGGAGGGAGTAATCTGCTATCACATTCATCTTACTTTACTCCTTTCCCTTTCCCCACACCCTTCTCAGCTCTTGTCCCTCCCCCACTATGCTCACTACTTCCTTTCACTTTCTCTCCCATCTCACCCACAGTCTCCATCCTGGGGCTGAGGCTGGGCTGGCAGAGCTGGAGCTGAACTCAGAGCCACTGACAGTTCCAAGTAAATGCATCCAAATGTTACTAGTAGTTCTCTTCTGGGTAGAATTTACTGGTGGTTTTCATTCTCTTCCTTGCTTATTTTGGTATTTTCCAAATTTACTATAATGAGCAATGGATAACTGATTCAGAAAAAAAAGAAATAGAAGGCTTCCCTGGTGGCGCAGTGGATAAGAATCTGCCTGCCAATGCAGGGGACACAGGTTCGATCCCTGGTTCAGGAAGATCCCACATGCCGTGGAGCAACTAAGCCCGTGTGCCACAACTGCTGAGCCTGTGCTCTAGAGCCCGCAAGCCACAACTACTGAGCCCGTGTGCCACAACTACTGAAGCCCACACGCCTAGAGCCCGTGTTCCGCAACAAGAGAAGTCACCGCAATGAGAAGCCCGTGCACCGCAACGAAGAGTAGCCCCTGCTCGCCACAACTAGAGAAAGCCTGCGTGCAGCCACAAGGACCCAACACAGCCAAAAATAAATAAAATAAAAATTTTTTAAAAAGAAAAAAAAAATAGAGAAGACTTTAATCAGAAAAAAATACATGATTTTCAACTGCCCCATGTCCTCTTCTCAAAAGGAGAGGGATTGAGGGATGGAGGGGTGGAAAGAGGAAGAGAAGGGCAGGGCTGAGAAAAGCCCTGCAGGGGGCTGAATGGAGCTGGTTCCCAAGCTCCTTCATTTCCTGGGGGCAGCAACCTTGATCATGGCCTCAGTCACAGCCTCTGTCACTCATCAGTCAGAGGCTATGTCCTTGCTTGCCTGTCACTGGCCATTTGGGACTTAGTCACTCGATTATTACTCAGTTGCGTGCTGAGTGGGTCAAGAGGACCAGCATCACTGAGGGCAACGATATGAATCAGGAGGATCCCCCGCCTCCATCCTGGGGTGTGAAGGGTTCCCCTGTGGCCTGCCAGCCTTTCAGCCTGGGATGTGTGGAAGGGCTCAGAACTGGGGTCCCACTGAAAACATGAGTTCAGTAAACCCTTCCCCCATTCCTATCCCTACTTCCCTGTGCATTTGAATGGTATGTAAGTGTTGTGTGATGCACAGGTGATGGTGGAAACTTCAGTGGCTCCTAACCACTTAGAGAACAAAGCTCTGAGTCAGAGTGGTGCATGGAAAGAGTGTGGGTTAGGAGTTAGCAGAGGGATTTGAATATATGCCAGGCCAGTTAGGAGTTCCATGTCCTTAGTCAAGTTTCCCTCTCTGAATCTCCATTTCCTCTCTGAAAAAAATGACCAGAGGGACTGCCCTGGTGGTGCAGTGGTTAAGACTCTGCCTGCCGATGCAGGGGACATGGGTTCAAGCCGTGGTCCGGGAAGATCCCACATGCCGCGGAGCAACTAGGCCCATGCGCCACAACTACTGAGCCTGCGCTCTAGAGCCCCCGAGCCACAACTACTGAGCCCGCGTGCCACAACTACTGAAGCCCGTGCTCCTAGATCCCGTGCTCCACAACAAGAGAAGCCACCACAATGAGAAGCCCATGCACTGCAACAAAGAGTAGCCCCCGCTCTCCGCAACTAGAGAAAGCCCATGTGCAGCAACGAAGACCCAACGCAGCCTTAAATAAATAAATAATTTTTTTTTTTAAAGAAGGTCAGAATAATTCCTCCCTCATAGGAGGATAGTGAGAATTAAATGAGATAATATATGAATCACCTAACACAAAGTAGTTCTTTAACTGTAAGGTTTTCTTTTCTTTCTTACATAGCATTCAAGACCGTCTCTAAACTCTGTTTCCCAGCCACTCTCCCAGCCTGGTCATTCATTTGACAGACATATTAAGCAGCACCCGAAGCACTGACCTAGCCTGGGGTAGGCACGAAGCACAGCCTCAGAACCTCTCACTGAGCACAGCTGGCTTTTTTCTCCTCTGCACTTTTGCTCAAGACCTGCACTGTCCCTGTTCCTCAGGACTCTTTTACTCCATCCAACTCATAGCCAGCCTTCACAGCCCAGCTCAAAGCCTGCCTCCTCTGCGAGCCTTCGCACAGCCCCATGGCCCTCAGGATGGGGCACCCCCTGCCTGGCACCCTGGTTCCCCTCATTTCAGGTGCTTGTGTTGGTCTCACCCTGTCTGTAATGTCCCTGAGGGCAGGCTCCGGCCCTTTACTTCTTTGTATCCTTGTTATCCCTCACCCCCACCCACACATTCCAGGTACATTAAATGCTTGAAATGATGACTTTTTATTAAAGCAGACACAAGTAGGTTTCAAGAGCATCTGAATTCCCAACTTGGTCTTGGATGCAAAGAAACTGAGATCTCATCCTTCATTCCTTCACCTGAAACCCAAGCACCTAAGCAACTTGCTTCCTACCTCTTAGTTTTATTTTTATTTTTCCTACTCTAGAGCAGACAGGGAGACATGAAGGTTGCAGATGAGGGGTTTGCTACCCAAGGGTCACTGGGGCACAGGAATTCCAGCTTCAGAGGATGGCCATGGTCCCTATCCCTAGTCTTCGCAGATATTCTGCCTCTGATCCTGCCAGGATACCCACCCGCAGGACAATATGGAAAGTCTTTCGGTCTCCAGCAGAGGACCCTGGCGGACAGGGCTGGAGGCTCTTCTTGACTTCCGCTCTCTGGCAGGGCAGAGGTTAATGGTGAATTGCAACACATCTCTGGGCTGAGTCACCTCCTACTGACGCTCCCCCCAATTCCCCTCCTCTGAAGTTTTATAAAGAGGACCAGAGACTAGAGAGTGAAAAGAACTGAAGGGAAGAGCCCCCCAGCTAGCCCTGCTCCCCCAGGCTCCCAGAAATCTCAGGGCAGAGGGCACAAACAGCCTCTGGAGCTCTTGCCTGGTAGGACCATGAACTGGCAGCGGCTGTCGCTGGGCTTCCTACTCCCCATGACAGTCTCGTGCTGGGCCCTGGGGCCTGGAGAGAAGGAGGCAGCAGTGGTGAGTGCCCTGGGAAGGTCAGACCCAGGCTGGGTGAGGGAGGGAGGAACTGCTCCATGGTCCCATCCAAGCCTCCCTTCTGACCTACAATTGCCTTCCTTTCCCTTCCTTCCTCTATTCCATGATCCACCCCTACCCATCTCCACTCCTTCCCCTTGTTCCTCCCCTAACGTGCCTCTCCTTTAGTCCTTCCACGTCTGTCCCCTCCTGTCCTTATGGGCTGTTAGGTCACTTAGAGCTTCACCCAGAAACTAACCTCCTTTTATTCTGCTGACCCCTACCCTCATCATAGGATTACTTGTTGCAATACGGGTACCTACAGAAGCCTCTAGAAGGACCTGATGACCTCAGGCCAGAAGATATCATAGAGGCTCTGAGGTGAGAGGTCATAAGGTGCATGCCTTCAGGGTCAATGTCACAAGGTCTCCTTTCTCTCTTCTAAACCCTTTCAGTGCCCAGGCCCACCTCTGCCTAACCTAGGTCCACGTTGGGGATCTAGCGAATGGGTGGTGGGGCCTGGGGTGAGATGGGGATTCAAAGATGAGGGCACAGTCATTGGATCTTCCTAGGCCCTAAGCATTTCTTTGGAGGCTCCATGCCATGTTATATCCAAAATACTATTATTTGGTCACATTCCACATGAAGTATAATTTATATGTAAAACTGTGAGTTGAGTTGAGTTGGAGCTGAGTTGTTGACATGATTTTGCCTTTCGTAGACATTTAATACAGGATTTATTTATTTCTACTTTGAAGTTTTCATATTTTGGATCTAATGGGTCATTTTTCTTTCTGCTCTCAGATATGTTCCCAGGCCCTTGAAAAGTCACAGTACCTGCAGCGCCTGATGGATGAAATTGCCCCAGAGCAGGCTGGGCTGGGAGGGACAGGTCCAGCCAGGAGGGGAGAAAGCAAAGGGAGGACAGGCCCTCAGGTGGGAGCAGTGGTGGGAGAGTCTCCAGAGCAGGAAGCAGAACACTTACCTAGATCAGGAGGAGGTTAGAAATTGCAGCAGAGGAAGAAGGCAACGCCAGATGGCACTTTACCCAAATAAGAGCATGAACACAGGAGGTGAAGCTGGAGTACTGCCTTTACGCAGAACAGAAGAGCAAGTCCCAATTACGAGGACTGGATCCCGGAGTGATCCCATCAGCTTCAGAGCTTTTGGGCCATTCTCAGCCACCCCCCTTAGGCAGCAGGGGGCCAAAGAGCTATCCCCAGTTCTCAGTCATTCCAGATGCCCCTGCCCTGCTAGACCCATCCCTCTCCCTCTTTCTAGAGCCTTTCAGGAAGCATCTGAGCTGCCAGTCTCAGGTCAGCTAGATGACGCCACGAGGGCCCGTATGAGGCAGCCCCGTTGTGGTCTGGAGGACCCCTTCAACCAGAAGACCCATAAATACCTGCTGCTGGGTGAGGGCTGAGCCTGGGAAAGGGAGGGAGAGGAGGGGTTGGCATGGCTGTGGAGCACAGGTGGCACTGGGACAGCCTGGATGAGCTCAGTGTTGAATGGATGGTCACCTGATAATTAACTGATCATCACTTGCCTGGAGGGGTTGTTTCACAGCTTTGCTAAGTGAGCGCCCAGACTCAGGGGAACTCTTCAGAGCTGGCAAAAGTATCTGTGCTTCTAATCTATTTTCTGGTCCAATTAACCAGGCCGTTGGAGAAAGAAGCACCTGACCTTCCGCATCTTGAACCTGCCCTCCACCCTCCCATCCTACACAGCCCGGGCAGCCCTGCTTCAAGCCTTCCAGTACTGGAGCAATGTGGCTCCCTTGACTTTCCGGGAGGTGAAGGCTGGCTGGGCTGATATCCGCCTCTCCTTCCATGGCCGCCAAAGCCCATACTGCTCCAATGCCTTTGATGGGCCTGGTAGGCACCAGCTCTCGACTCTCACTTCACAGACCTCCGTCCCCTTGAGTCAGTGACTCTGGAACCTTAATGTCAGGCCACCCCCATGCTCAACTGCACCCTACACTCTCTAACCACCTTCTGATATTCCCTTGGGGAGCAGCATGTCACCTCCCTGGGGCCTTACCAAGCCTCTTCTTTGAAGCTTATGCCTTCTTCGTTGGTTTAAGTTCCTCTGCTCAAGGCATACCTCAGAGAGGACAGGGCCAGAGATGACAGAGTGGCTGGGAGGTAAAGGGACAGGGTGATGGGCATCCCTGAGAGAACGGAGTGATGACAGCGGAATCTGAACGGAGTGAGAGGTATCCAAGAGACAGTGAATATACACGGCGGAATTTTAAGGGAATGGAGTAACTGGAGTTTATAACAGGCAGGGGATGCTCCACCCTAGGAGACTCTGACCTCCCTCCTGTCTACCTTTGCCTTTGTCCAGGGCGGGTCCTGGCCCATGCCGACATCCCAGAGCTGGGCAGTGTGCACTTTGATGAAGATGAGCTCTGGACTGAGGAGACCTACCGGGGGGTGAACCTGCGCATCATTGCAGCCCACGAACTGGGCCATGCCCTGGGGCTTGGGCACTCCCGATACACCCAGGCCCTCATGGCCCCCGTCTATGCTGGCTACCGGCCTCACTTCAAGCTGCACCCGGATGATGTGGCTGGTATCCAGGCTCTCTACGGTCAGTCCTTTCCCCTAGTGATCATGAAGGTCAGTCTGACCAGTATCTCTTCAGGCATGAAGAGACAGGTCTAATCTTCATGGAGGGAAATGGCTTGGCTTCTTTCTCTTCCTCCTGCCCCAGTTACTCGGCCTTCTTCATTTTCAGGAGCTGTTTTTCTTTCCCTTTTTTTTTTTTTTTTTGGCCTGGCCGCGTGGTTTGTGGGATCTCAGTTCCCCAACCAGGGATTGAACCCAGGCCACGAGGTCGCTGCAGTGGAAGCCCGGAATCCTAACCACTAGGCCACCAGGGAACTCCCAAGAGCTGTTTTTCTGACACTTCCAGGTCTAATCTTTCTGTCAGAGCTCTCTCCCCTCATACCTGTTCTAGGGGATGAAGAATGAACATTCCAGCAAACCCCCTTCTCCCTTTCTAGTGCCTCTCAAAACTAAAAACATGTCTCCCGCTGATATCAATATGATCTTTCCTCCCACCAAGGAAAGCTCTCTAGGTCTCCCTTTTCCTCTCTATGGGACCTCTGAGCTGAACTTACAGTAGAAGAGTGGGGAGGCCAGTGCTCTGAGTTCTCTCCCTGAGCAGGATTATGTTACCTTGCAGGCAAGAAAAGCCCAGAGATAGAGGATGAGGAAGAAGAGACAGAGCTCCCCACTGTACCCCAAGTGCCTACAGAACCCAGTCCCATGCCAGACCCCTGCAGTGGTGAAGTGGACGCCATGATGCTGGGTAAGACCCTTCTCCTCTAGGCTGTAGGCAGGCAGTGGGACAGCCTGCTGACCTTGAGATGGGAGTGACATGGCACCTCAGCGTGAGCAATGGCAGTTAACCACCAGACAGGGGTTAGTGGCCGTGGAAGGAGGCGTGTGGTATGGGGAGGGAGGATTCAGAACCAAATTAAAGGTGGGCCAGGCTGGAATTTACCTCTGCTGCCACCCTATGAGGGCCACTAAAAACATCTGGAAATACAGCAGGATGGAGAAAACAGTCTTAACTGGAATGTCTATTAGAGAGGGTGTTATACCCGCATGGAAGTACAACTTGGAAGCCACCTGGGGTAGGAGGGGAGGTCCCCAAGGGGGAGCAGCTACCTGCAGGGCTTTTGTTTTGTTTTGTTGGGCCAGGGCTGATTTGCTGTGAACAATAAAGGAGAGGCCGAACACTGGGTCCTCCTTCTCTGCCCTTAATCTTCTCTTTGAATTAAAGTTGAATGAATTTTTGAGAAATCAGCCTGTGGGAGGACAGCAAATGATTAGTCTGCCTGAGATACCCATAAGTCTTTATTTGACCCCTGTCTTTTTGACTTGTTGACATGCTTATGCTCTCAGGGCCCCGAGGGAAGACCTACGCTTTCAAGGGAAACTACGTGTGGACCGTGACAGATTCAGGGCTGGGTCCCTTGTTCCAAGTGTCTGCCCTTTGGGAGGGGCTCCCAGGAAACCTGGATGCTGCTGTCTACTCTCCTCGGACACAATGGATTCACTTCTTTAAGGGTAAGGGGGACTAGTTTACAGTGTGTTACCTGAGGAGGGCCTATGATCAGAGAACCCATAAAAGGAGGGAGGGATGAGAAGTTTCTGAGATGGTGGAATGGAGGAACTGAAAGCTATCACCTGGGGACAGAGGTGACTTGTTCTTTCCTTACATGCCCTCAGGAGACAAGGTGTGGCGCTACGTTAATTTCAAGATGTCTCCTGGCTTCCCTAAGAAGCTGAATAGGGTAGAACCCAACCTGGATGCTGCTCTCTATTGGCCTCTCAACAAAAAGGTGTTCCTCTTTAAGGTATAAAGTTCAAAGCGAGGGCAAATCCCTTCTTAGGAGGGGCGGGCTACCTCACACGGAGAAGCAGACTTGCTCTTGAAGGGAGTTCTTCTGCAGTTGCTGTGGGCTGAGGGTAGACCTCTGGGGGGGGGGGTCCCTAAGCTCTCTTCTCATCCCCCTCTTCTCCCTGTCTTGCCCCACACCTAGGGCTCCGGTTACTGGCAGTGGGACGAGCTGGCCCAAACTGATTTCAGCCGCTACCCCAAACCAACCAAGGGGTTGTTTACAGGAGTGCCAGACCAGCCCTCAGGTGCCATGAGTTGGCGGGATGGCCGCGTCTACTTCTTTAAGGGCAAACAGTACTGGCGCCTCAATCGGCAGCTTCGAGTAGAGAAAGGCTATCCCAGAGATATCGCCCACAACTGGATGCACTGTCGTCCCCAGACCCCAGACACCACCCCATCAGATGGGGACACCACTTCCTCAGCCACAGGAACAACCTTGGATACCACTTCCTTGGCCATAGATATCACTTTGAACACTGACCGCTCAGCCAGAGATACGATCTTGGACATTACCCCCTCAGCCACAGCCTCCACCACCCTTTTATTCCCTGGTAACGTCACCCTCCCAGAGATCTAAGACCTCAATCAAACGTCTGCTGCAGCACGAGCATGAACTATGGACCTCACGCCTCTAAATGTCCCAGCTCCAGCCACCACTCCCCTGTATTCTTTCCCTCCTGGGCAGTGACTCTCTAACTCAGCCCCCAACTCCATCCATTTCTTCCCCATCCTAGATAGCACTTGCAACTGTGTCATCTACTCTCTGGAGGACATTGGTAGAGGAAAGGCAGCCATCAGGCCTTTAGCTGACAGGAGGCCACAACTGGGAAAGCCTGGGTCCTGTTCTTCCTAGATAAAGTGCAAGAAAACAGCATAGCCAGTAAAATGAGCAACGGCTTTGTAATCCTTGAGAATCACATTTACTTGCTTATGACTTTGGGCAAGTTAATTAACCTCGTTAAGCCTTGGATTTCCCATCTGCAAAATAAGGTTAATACCAATCCTGCAGGGTTGTTGCATTAAATGAAATACTATACATGAAGTGCCTGGAGCATTTGTGCTTAATAAAGGTTAACTTCACGTTCATGAGAGAGCAGTGAACAACTCTTCCTCTGGCTGTGCGTGTGCAGCTCCTACGGTAGTCCAGTCTGATAAAGGTACCCTCATCAGATCTTTAAGGGACAGAGGACTTGTCAGTATGGCTAACCCTTTGTTCTGGGGTGCAAAGAAAGAAAGAGCAGCAACAGTAGAGGCTGGACTCCCTGATTCAATGTTCAATGCCATTTTATTCACATGCTCCCGTGTTCTTCCTCCCTCCCATCATAACCTTGCTTCCCCGGGGCAGGGACATACCTTCCTTCATGCTGTCTGGGGAACCAGGGAACAGACTTTGGGCAGGAGAATCAGGGGTAGTGGAGAGTTAGAATGGGTTAGTGGCTGGGACAGTGTTCTGGTTAAGGAGATTAGTGTCACCTATAATGAGAGGCAGAGAAGGCACTTGTCTTCCACACAGCCCTGAAGACCAGGCTCCTTTGGGCAAAAGGGCAAGACTCTGGCATGTGGGCCAATGCTCTCTCCTTGGAGCAAGAAGCCAGCTTTGGGGGAAGGTGGGTGCTGAGCCAGGCACTGCCCTGTGGTCTTCCTCACATTAAGAAGAAGGGAAAGGGAAGCACCATGGAGGACAGTACCCCCAACTGAGGTAGGAGAAGGGGGCTTGAGCCTACGGGGTCCAGAGGGAAAGGCTAACCAGGAACCCAACTGCCCCCTAATGAGGGACCTGGGGATTAGGGATCCTTGAGCTCCTCTGCTGCCCTTCTCCCCATCAAAAAGCTATCAAGTGCTTTAGGAGGCTTCCTGATTTTCTATAGGTCCTACAAAAACAAAACCCCTTATTTTACCATTGCGAGGCACACTGAGGCGGGTATATAGAAGGCTATTTGGGTAACGGTCCTCCTTGGTTTGGTTTGGAGGGAATTAGGGAGTCAGTTACTTCAGGGACCAGGGCACCTCTATTATTGGACAGAGGGAGGTACTCATATTTCCATTCTTCTCCCTTCCCCACAAGATTCCTCTCTATCTGTACCTAAAACATATCCCTACAGGGCTGCTCTGGGTTGGAGCACAGATTCCATCCCCAAGAGGTGGGGAAGTTTTTATTGGATCCTGTGGGCCCAGGCCCTGCCCACCTAGTGTTCCCAGGCCCTTGCTAGGGGTGAGGGCATCAGTGGAGGTTTAGGCTCAGGTCCGGGTGGAACCAGAAGGTGTGGTGAGGGGTACAGTGGAACCACAGTCAGAATCCAGGTCCAGGACAGTGTGGGGAGCTGTGGCCTGGGTGCCTGGTCCCAGCTGGCGCTCTCGAAGGCTCTGGAGATAGCTCTGGAGGGGCACAGGGCAGAGAGGGCAGAAGAAAGGGCCTGGGTCAGAGCCCCCCTCCACCCTGAGCATCCCCATGTGCCCTCTCTCCCATGCCCCTGAGCACCCCCTACCCCTCCACTCACTGGAGCCAGACTGTCAGCAGGGCTCCGGGCGCTGGGGTGGAGCGGGCGCCGGTAGCTGCCCTCACAGAGCCCCACCCCAGGGGAGGTCCGGTGCCACTTAGCCTCTTGCTGACGGATCCGAAGGAGTTGGAGATGCCTTCGCTGGTGGCTCAAGACCACTGCTTGGGAGGGGGCAATACAGACTCAGGGAGGCCTCTTTAGACTCTGAAACCCACCCCCAAATACACTCATACTCTAGAGAAACCCATTCAGTCTCCCTGTTACGTCTCTCTCAAATCTCATTCCCCCCCCAGTTATTCTAAAGAAACTTTTCTTTGTAATCCTCCTACCCTTTCCTTCCGGACTTCCCTGACATCTTCCTTTCCTTCCATATCAGTCCCCAATAACTCTTCCCTGCCGCCCCCGCCCCCGACAATGACTCTTCTCATTCTTACCCAGAACTTTGGCTCCTCCAACTCTAACTGTCTTCAATGCCCTGCCCCATTCACCTTAGACACCTCTGCCTTTTGCCTCAAGTGGATTTTCCCCCTTCCCCTCCTCAAGTCTGGGAACCAGGGACAAGAGAAGGCACAGGTTGGCTGCTTTCTGTACCATGGCAGTAACTCACCATTGGTGTGGCCTCCACGTTCCTCATCCATGAGCTTCCACTGGGCCAGGGCCCCAAGGGCCCCCAGGGCTGGCCAGGTCCCCAGCAAGACCCAGCTATACCAGCAGAGAGGAGGCAAGGCTGGAAGTGCCTGCAAGCGCTGGCCCAGCCGACTGCCCAGTGCCAGCCCCTCCAGGAAGTAGTCAGCACAGGCCACCAGCACCGCAGCACCCAGCAGGGCTGTGCCCAGAACTGTGAATGGACGTGGCCACCGAAGCGTGAGCAGGGCTCCCAGCAGTGCCAGCCCCACCAGCCCCCCGGCCGGCACCCAGGCTGAAGGTGGTTGGTAGATGGGCTCAGTGCCCAGCAGGACCCCAGCGCCCAGGGTTAGGCCTAGCAGGAGACCAGTCAGGAAGAGACCAACACTGCGAACCAGCATGGTGACTAGGCCGCAGAGGAGTCCGATGCCTAGCGCAATGCCCGCGCTCACCTCCAGGCTCAGCTGTGTCTCTAGCACACGCTCCTTGTGGCACAGCAGGAAGATCACCAGGGCTCCTGATAGCAGGCCGGAGAGAAACATCACTGCCTTGAAGCAGCGGTAGCCTGGGAAGGGAGGCAGGAGGCACTGAGAGGCAGAAAGAGGTCTCCAGGGATGGCTCTGATGAATCAGAAGGGAGAGGAATGGCTGGCCAGAGGAGCAGAAGGCAGGAGCTGCACACACAGGGACCTCAAGGCAAAGGGCAGAAAGGGGCCATCTAGGGAGCGTAGGCACTTTTCAGGAACTGAGAGGGGATGGGAGAGCAAATCAGGAGGTAAGACGGATGCGTTGAGGGGAATAAGTACAGAAACAAGGTTTCGTCCTTCCAGGGATGGTAGACGGGAAGAAATCGGCACAGGCTGATTCAGATTATTGGGGAAGGGTGAAGAAGCCTTAAGCATAGAGGGTAATTTGGGAATGGAATTCTGAGGTAGGAGGCAAGGGGAGGGCAAATGAGAGTTGCCAGGGCTCAGAGCTGGAGGGTGTGGGCATGGGGGATGAAAAAGAGCTGGCAAGAGCAGATCAGCCACACTGAAGGTAGGCATCCCCTGACAGAGGAGGAGAGGTGGCTCAGGAGCAAAGGAGAAAGTTGGCATCATCCTTGAGGGTGACAGTCTTGGGCAGCTGCCCCCCAGAACCCTGGCCCTGCCCTCACCGAAGCAGCAGTAGATGATTCCAAAGCAGCAGCAAAGAGCACACACCAGGGCGGGTGCCAATTCAGGATTGTCCTGGGGTTCCAAGACACATCTTGGGTCTGGAGGCTCTGGGAGTTGTTGATTAAAGGGCCTGGGGTCAGAGGTCATGGCCAGGGGCAGCAAGGCTTCCTCCATGGCCGAAGAGAAGGTGGTCACAGAGAGGGAGGTCAGTGTCAGCTCCTCTCATCCATCCATGAATGTCTTGAGGGGGCTGGGAAACCTGCAAGGGGGTAGGGGGCAGGAACTCAGGTGCTCATGAATCTTGAGGACTCTGTACCTCTACTTCTTTTAAAGAAAGGCCAATTTCAGGACGGAGCTTAGCCCTGCTGGGGTAACTGAAGAAACCTACAGGACCGGGTTAAGGGGAGCCAGCTGTCTCTTTATCACTCTCTGAAACAAGGACATTAAGTAGGACTTCAAATCTTATAAAGGTAATGAGTCTTTGTCCCCTGGCTTTTCAGGGTGGGGTGGGAGCAGTGGGAAGTCCTCGGTCTGTGGAGGGAGGGGCCCAGGGGTACTAGTGAGACTGGAGGCTAAAGACTCAGCAGCTTGTTCCAGCCGAAAAGAAAGCTTGCCCCATCTGCAGCTGGGACTCAAAATTATCACACTGGACTGGGAAGAATGGACTTAATAGAGGGGGGAGAAGGAGAAGGAGAAGGAAGGGGAGAGAATGAATCATGGTGGGGGTCTCCCGACAGTTGCTCCAACCCAAGAGAAGGAAGAGGGGGAAAAATCAGACACCAAGAGTTTGGGACAAGGAATCAAGTAGAGACAGAAAGCCACACTTTATCAGGGTTTTGAAGCCTTGGCTTCAGGTGGAGGAGTTATTGGGGGAAGGGGCGTTCAGCCACAGTCCAACTCCCACGATCCCTCACGGCCTAAGCAGGCACCTTGCCCACAGACAACATCTCACATCCTGGTAGTATTTTGCTCCTCCCCTCAGGACACTGGTGGGACTTTTCCTACCTCCCCCTTTCCCCTGGGGTGCTAGGGCTGCCAGGGGCATATAATCTCAGTTCCTTAAAGGAGAACACCAAGGAGGGGCTGGCAGTGGGGGCACGATGGGAGTGGGGTAGGGTGGGTGCAGGCACTTCCCTTCAGCTGTCTTCTTTTGGACATCAAGGTCTTAACAAGCAGGAGAGTTGGCTTGGACAATCCCTGGGGTTTCTCTCCTCAATCCGCTTGTAAGTCTGGGGACTCTAAACAAGGAGAGGTTGGGGAGGGGGTGTTAACTACTCACCACCCTGTCAGGGCTGAGGAGAGGAGGGGGTAGATGTGCTTCCCTAGACCCCCAGCTGCATCCCTGCCCGGAGTCCTAGGCGTTCAGGCGGCTGTCGGGCGTGGGTACCCGCAGGGCCACTCTGTTCGTTGCCCCCTAAACTCTTGCAAGTCGTAGCCCAAGCCCCGTGAGCTAAAAGCAACCAGCTTGGGGGCGGGGTGGGGGTGGGGGTGGAGGAAGGGGACAGGGTGTGTGGGGGGTGACATCACGGGGCGGGACCCTCCAACTCTTTTCCCTGTGTGGGGGGGACCCAGTTTGCCTACGGCTCTAGGCTGGGATCAGAGACCCCCTTCCATAGCAGGGAACGGTCTTGGGGGAACCACAAGAGGTTTGGGGAAAGGTCTCTGAATACTTAAGCGCTGACTCAACAACTAGAAGCTTTCAAAACCCCTACTGGTGTCCCAGCGCCCCCCTACTCCGGCTTGGTTTCTTCCACTTCCCAGAGAATTGGAGTATTGTCTTCTGGAGAACTTGGTGGTCGGGATCGGGGACCCCGGGAAGGTGCTCTTACTGGTCTGGGGGCGCCGACGAGGGGTTCATGGGTAGAAAAACTTGCGGAGCAAAGACGGGGTCTGGAAGGGGGACTAACGGAGAGGCGTGTGCAGAGGAGGGGACCGACAGAGAGGGTACCCAAGCCGGGTCTGAGTGGGGGCGGGGGCGCTTGTCAACGTCGACCGAACAGCTTGGTATGCAAACGAGATGCAAAGCAGCATGCAGATGAGTGCAGTGGTTTTTGGCACTCCGCTCGGGTCCTAAGCCCAGTGGAGCCACGCTCTCAGTCCTCCGGTCCCGCTTCGTGACGGGGACTGAGAGCTGCACCCAGAGGCGCGGATCCGGGCCGTGGGAGCTACAGTTATACGGGGCAGTTCGCCAGCTGGGTCAGGCGCGGAGGCGGGGGGCGGGGGAGGGGAGCGGCGAGGGTTGGTGGGAAGAAAGGGGCAGCGTAGGAGGGCCAGGGCGGGGCCAGGCCCGGGGCGTCCTCCCCTCCGCTCCGCCCCCGCATGATACAAAAGGGCCTCTGTCCTCATTACAGCAAGGGATCAGTGCGGTGGCTCCCCTACGCTCCCTGGTTTTGACTGCAAGGGAAAAAGACTGCCTCGGTGGCTTTCCTCTATCTCCCGGTCTCGGCACAAGCCCAAGAATACAGCCAGAGGAACTTGAGAATCTGCCCCCAGTCCGCAGGCACTGCTGCAGCGCCCACTTGCTTCGCTTCCAGTGGCGCAACCTTCGGGGATCCCACTTCAGCACGCGGAGGGCGGCAGCAGAGAGCCCTTTAAGGGGCGGGGCCAGTGCTTCCCCAGGACCGCCCCCACTGGTTCGACTCCGCGCTTGCAGCACTGGCTCGCGCCTCCGCCAACCGCTTTTACTTTTCCTTCCCGTGTCTTCCCCGGTGACCCCGGAAGTGGAAGTAGCCCCAGGTCGGCGGCCGCGGCGGGGACGGAAGGCGGAAGCACAGAGTGAACGGGAGGCGGAGCCGGGGGAGCTGTTCTCGTAGCTCCTCCTGGCCCTCGGCCCAGCTGCTCGAGGGGGAGGAGTTACCGCTGCTCTTCGGTACTTTACCTTGGTCCCCTCTACCCAGCCCGAGGGTTCGCGGTTGTCTCTGTGAGGGGCAACCACAAGCTCCGCCCCCAGATTTTCCTTAAGGACCGCACGGTCCCCACCCTTTTCTGGCAGTCTGCGGCCCCCTTTCCGGTCGTCTTTCCCTTTTTCCCAAGAGTGACCCCAGGACCACACCCTTTGTGGTACCTCTTTTTTCCCCTGATTCAGCATTATAGCTTTCTGGGGAAAGAAAATAAGGGGATTTGGAGGAGGGGGGAGGGAGCAGGGTTGTCGTTAATGTAGTATTGGCTTTATTGCTGGGGTAACGAATGCCCAAAAGAACTCGGGAAAACAAGGGAGGTGGGTCCGTTAAATATATATCCCCAATTTAAGATTATGTAACCTCTCTCTTGGTCCTATCCTTGATCATCCCCACCTTGATACCTTTGTTACAGGCATCAGAACTTACCATGATGGCTGTGACCTAAAATCCTCAGGAAGCCCTGGGGTCATGGCCCAGAAGCACCCCGGAGAAGGAGGGTTGTGTGGAGCCCACCACAGTGGTGGTGCCTCCCTCAGGACTTTAGGACCCTCTGTGGACCCTGAAATACTTTCATTCTCAGGACTCAGGGACTCAGCTGGGCCTGCTCCTAATGGTACCCGCTGCCTCACAGAGCACTCTAGTCCTAAGTACACACAGCCCCCAAATCCAGCCCACTGGTCAGATCCAAGCCATGGCCCTCCAAGGGGTCCAGGACCCCCTAGGGATGGAGAGGACCCTGATCAGAGTGAGGCATCTTCAGAAGAGTCAGGAGTGGACCAGGAACTCTCAAGACAGAATGAGGCTGGGTACCGGGAGGATGGGAATCCTTCTTTTCTTTCCATTCCACCTGCTTGTAACTGCCAGGGAACCCCTGGAATCCCTGAAGGGCCTTACTCTGAAGGAGGAGATAGCTCTTCTAGCAACTTTTGCCACCATTGTACCTCTCCAGCTTTGGGGGAAGACGAAGAGTTGGAAGAGGAATATGATGAGGAGGAACCTCTTAAGTTTCCTAGTGATTTTTCACGTGTGCCCAGTGGAAAGAAACCTGCAGCCCGGAGACAACGGCACCGCGTTCCAGCCAAGGAGGATACTCGGGAGGGTGGACGCAGAGATCCCAGATCCCCTGGTCGACATCGGCTGGGTCGGAAGCGGAGTCAGGCAGATAAGCGCAGAGGACTGGGATTGTGGGGAGCAGAGGAACTGTGTCAGCTTGGACAGGCAGGCTTCTGGAGGCTGATCGAACTGCTGGTATTAGTGGGGGAGTACGTGGAAACTTGTGGCCATCTCATCTATGCATGCAGGCAGCTGAAAGGCAGTGATCTGGACCTTTTTTGGGTCTGGGTGGGAGTCTGGGCAGGGTGGCTGGGGGGCAGGGCCCAGGTGATGTTCCAGTTTCTGAGCCAAGGGTTTTGCTATGGGGCAGGGCTGTTCACCCGTTTTCTTAGGCTACTGGGTGCTTTGCTGCTTCTGGCTCTGGCCCTTTTGTTGGGCTGTCTACAGTTGGGCTGGCGGTTTCTGGTAGGACTGAGTGACCGGTTAGGCTGGAGGGGTAAAGCCACCTGGCTCTTCTCTTGGCTAGCTTCTCCCACCTGGCAGCGGTGCCTGATTCTGCTGAGAGAGAGCAGGCCGTGGCAGCAGCTGGTAAGAATAGTTCAGTGGGGTTGGCTGGAGTTGCCTTGGGTCAAGCAGAGGACCAATAGGCAGGGTAATGCACCTGTAGCTAGTGGTCGCTACTGCCAGCCTGAAGAGGAAGTGGCTCGACTGTTGACCATGGCTGGGGTTCCTGAGGATGAGCTAAACCCTTTTCATGTGTTGGGGGTTGAAGCCACGGCATCCGATGTTGAACTGAAGAAGGCCTATAGGCAGCTGGCAGTGATGGTGAGTACCCTTCCCCTCTGTTTCCAGTTCTTTGTTCCCATATTTTATTTTCTATTACAATTTTTGGGAGAGTGGAATAAAGGGAAGGCAGAGTAGAAAGGCAACTTGAAGA
>NW_021146636.1:0-25000 GCF_002837175.3 Physeter macrocephalus
GACTGACCACCCAAAACAGTTCACTGCACACCCACTAGGATGGCTACAGCGAAAAGATGGACAATAACAAGTGCTGGCAGGCATGTGGAGAACTCAAGCTCCTCGCATATTGCTGGTGGGAATGTAAAACTATGGAGCCACCCCGGGGGGACAGTGTGGCAGTGCCGGAGCGAGGCAAACAACTACCGCAAGACCAGCAACTCCACTCCTAGGTGTTCATACGAATACTGTGAGGGAACGTTCACAGCAGCAACAGTGACAAGAGCCCAAAGGTGGAAACCACCCAAAATGTCCGTCAGCAGATGAACGGATAAGCAAAAAGCGCTATACTCAAACAGTAAAATATTTTCAGCCATAAAAATGAAGTGCTGCGGCTTCCCTGGTGGCGAAGTGGTTAAGAATCCGCCTGCCGATGCAGGGGACACAGGTTCGAGCCCTGGTCCGGGAAGATCCCACATGCCGCGGAGCAACTAAGCCCGTGTGCCACAACTACCGAGCCTGTGCCCTAGAGCCCACGTGCCGCAACTACTGAAGCCTGAGCACCTAGAGCCCGTGCTCTGCAACAAGAGAAGCCACCGCAATGAGAAGCCCACGCACTGCAACAAAGAGCAGTCCCCGCTCGCCACAACTAGAGAAAGCCCGCATGCAGCAACGAAGACCCAACGCAGCCAAAAATAAATACATAAATACATAAATAATTCTTTAGATAAATAAAAATGAAGTGCTGATACGTGCTACAATGTGGATGAATCTTGAAAATATGTTAAGTGAAAGAAGCCGGACACAAAAGGACAAATACTGCATGATCCACTTGTACAAAATACCCAGAATAGGCAAATTCGTAGAAGTAAAAGGCTGATGAGAGGTTGTCAGGGGCCGGGGGAAGAGGGCAATGAGGGGTGTGGGGTTTCCCTTTGAGGTGCTGAAAAAATTCTGGAATTAGATCGTGCTGATAGCGGCCCAAGATTGTGAATGTCCTTAGTACCACGGAACTGTACACTCTGACATGGTTACAATGATGACTCTTACATTACATGAATGTTATCACAACAAAAACAAACACAAAAGGAAAGCTTCCCAAAATTTCTGACACTTTCCATGAGAGAAAAAGAAGAGATGGGACAAAACACCAGGCCCTGATCACAGCACGGGGGCCGCACGCGTTTCTGTCTGTCTGGCCAAGCGGTTCTGCAAAATTTCAGCAACATGTAACATCCGAGACGCTTCACCGTAACGATCCCCACGTCGATGGTGCGTGAGCTGCATACCCAGGAGCCTGCTCAGAAGTTCATCCACCGCTCGTAGCGCGGGGTCCAGCAGGGAGGGACCAAACGGCGGCCAGAAGCGGGAGCGGCCCACCCTCCCCCCACCCCACTCCCCCCCACCCCATTACGGGAAACTAATAAACATGATTTGACATGACTCAGAGAAAACATCAAATTAAACTAATCCTGTACTCCGAGGCCAGGTGCTTCATTCAAAACTGGAAATACTATTTAGAACAACAGAGCTTCAACTGCCTGATTCTAAAGCCTAGACTCCTCTCACCACGAACTGATATGCAAATCCTGTCATCAAGCCACACTGTTTCCAGCACCAAAGTTTCCAAAAGCAAAACCTAGCACGGTTTTTTTCCATCAGGTTTTTTCTTTGTTCTACTGGACAAAGAGAGCTATTTATACTATCCTCTGAGACAGGAGCAGGGAGGGAGGGAGGGAGGGACCAGACGGCGGCCAGAAGCGGGAGCGGCCCACCCTCCCCCCACCCCACTCCCCCCCACCCCATTACGGGAAACTAATAAACATGATTTGACATGACTCAGAGAAAACATCAAATTAAACTAATCCTGTACTCCGAGGCCAGGTGCTTCATTCAAAACTGGAAATACTATTTAGAACAACAGAGCTTCAACTGCCTGATTCTAAAGCCTAGACTCCTCTCACCACGAACTGATATGCAAATCCTGTCATCAAGCCACACTGTTTCCAGCACCAAAGTTTCCAAAAGCAAAACCTAGCACGGTTTTTTTCCATCAGGTTTTTTCTTTGTTCTACTGGACAAAGAGAGCTATTTATACTATCCTCTGAGACAGGAAAGTGGTAGAAAACAGGAGAGATAAAGGAAGGTCAGAGACAACCATATGCCTAAAGGCTTTTAAACTATTTTTGGTTCTCTTCTTTGAAAAAGATGTGGTTACGTTGATTGTTACCTAGCTTACAATTATTTCTGACAAGATCCTTTGTTTACTGATAAAATAAAAACCACAGAAGAGAGGACAGAGGGCAGGGGAGGGGGCCCAGTCCTCGGACTCCACAGAAGGCGCAAAAGCCTGATGTCCTGCGCGGAAGCCAGCAGCTCCTGTACCAGTCGTTCTGTGGTTCTACTGGGTTCTTCACTTCCGCTCACGTGAGAGCAAAGGCTGGATAAAAACAGGGAGCGCAGGTCCCAGTTCCAATGCCAAGGCCGGACTCAGGACTGAGGGTGATGTCGCCGCCCCTCCCACCGCGGCATCCTCCCCACCATACCTCACCTCCTGCACAGAGGAAAGGGACACAGAACAAACCCTACCTGATAATCTTCTGCAATGGAGAATGTACTTTCTTCCTTCGGGCACTGCTACGAGTCACAAGAAGACGGAGAGTTTTACTGAGAACATTTCCATGTTGCGGTAATGGTCAGAACTTCTGTTAAAACACTAAAGAGACCACCATCAATGTGTCCTGAAGTGGTCACTGGGAAGAGCAAACATGACCCTCAGGAAGTGAGCAAGGTCCAGGACACCGGGACGCCCCCAGCCGGCAGCTTCCCGGTCCTTAGAACTCAGCAAGAGGGCGGCAGCCGCCTCAAAGGATTCTGAGTAATGCGTAACCAAACCCACCCCTCCCAGAACTGATTCCAAGGCCCGGGCACAACACAGAAAGCAGCGCGCCTTCTGAAATTAGAAATAAATGTACTTTACACACAAAGTGTACGTTTTTAATACTATCAAAATGCCATACAGACTAAGAAAGGCTTACGGATTTTTTAAAAAATGAAAAATTTAACTTACTGAAGACTGTTAAGTTTAAAAATAGAACATTAACAATAAATGAAAGATTCAAACCTGGTCTTTCCCACATCTTCCCCGATCTTTTTGGTTTGGCTCCTTCACTTTCTGTTTCTTCGGATTTTCTAGGTTCATCGGGTCAGTATTCTCCCTCTTCCTTTAATGAAAAAAAAATTTTAATGCAAGTCCCAAGGGAGGAAATGTAAAGCCAACATTGAAACGATGTCTCCGGCTTGAAGAAATACAAACTGCACAGAAAAGCGATAGGATCACCCCGCCCTCGCCCTCCCCAGCCTGACACCAGACTCCTTGCTCGACACCACCTGGGCCACGTCTGTGTGCACACACTCTTCCCATCCCATTTTCCACTAGTGCAGGGATGGGCTCAATTAGACTAGGGCATTTCAAGAGGTGAGCCAGCTCATTAATAAAAATCACAATCCGGGGCTTCCCTGGTGGCGCACTGGCTGGGAGTCCGCCTGCCGAGAGGGGGGGCGCGGGTTCGTGCCCCGGGCAGGGAAGATCCCACATGCCGCGGAGCGGCTGGGCCCGTGAGCCATGGCCGCTGAGCCTGCGCGTCCAGAGAAAAATAATTTGGTTGCTGCTTTTATATCAATTTAGCTATTTATTAAATCTTCCCTCAATGGTATTAAAGAAAATATTTGGTTAACTTATTCCTTACCTGAAACAAATTAAACAGCATTTACTTAGGAATGTAGATACTCATTTAGGTTTTAGAAGATTATTAAGTGACTGCGTTTCAGGTGCTGTTCTAAATCCTGAGGAGACAGTGGTGAACACATCACAATCCACTAAGCAAAGGCCACTTCTTCCCCAAAACATTCAGTTACCTTGTGAGGGCAATCTCATCCTTCACCGAGAATGGCTTCAAATCGGACACTTGACCATCTCCCATAGCCTCTTCTTTACCTGTAATCGTGTCTCTCCAACTGTGAGAAAACAGAGCTGAGATGCATCAGAGGACCCCAGGTAAGGAGCAGGTCAGTCGGAAAGGAGGTGAGCCTGGGCCCATGTGCAGGGACATTCTATGGCCTGTCATGCCTGTGGCTGGTGGTCCCACTGGCTGAGTCTACATCTAAAACACATCAACAGCGAACTCACATCAACCCACGACTAGGAGAAGAGCAAAGGCCCACTGTTCACAAGGTCTCTATAGAACAGATGCACCAGGAGGTGCGTGTCATTCTTGACCCCATTACTACAGAACCAGTCTCCAGGAACAGTTTCAGTTAACAGGTCCTGAGCATTTTCCCGCGTTTTATGTGTCATCATCTTTATATTTTGAAACGTCACAATTAACTATCTTGAAGGCAGGCATCAACTCCACTGAAAATAGCCCGTTTGCCAATTCCAGCTGAGTACTTATGGCTTTACATGCATCAGACCAAAAGGAAAAGGGAAAGAAAGCTGTAAACTCGTGGTGTTAACAAGATGAACGCCAGTAGGTGGTAAAGACAAAGAAGGCAGATCAGAACTCAGGAAATGGGGCGGGCGGCTCCACGATGAGGACAACCCAGGCCCTAAGGTGGATATTTGGGTTCCAGGGCGGCCCCCGGCGGGGACTGGAGCCCGGGCACCGCGGGATTTGCGTGTCAGCGCCGGCCCACGCCCATTTCCTAGGGAGATGGTCAGGCACAGGAGGCCCCGCGGGCCACGCTCGGTCGTGCAAAGAAGGGGAGACTGGAGAGAATGTCCCCCTCCGGGCCCCACCCGCCGCGCGTTCCGGAAGTCCCACCTGCGGCTCCTTGAAGCCTCGGACTCCGCAGCGAGCGCACCGTCTACCGACGCGCCCTCTCCTGCCATCATGTCCGCGCGTGCGCAGCGCCGCCACCACCACGTGCCGCGCCTCGGCGCCGCGGGGGCCGCCGGGAAGGCAGGAGGCGCAAGCCTGGGGCGGGGCTCCTGCGCGGTACAGCAGCTGTGGGCCTGCGGCGCGAGCTCCTCGTCGCAGGCGGTGCGGGAGGTGGGGGGCGCAGAGCTGGGCCCTGGCAGGGTGGGTGGGAGCGACGAGGGGGCAGCCCAGGGTCAAGGGCCCCGCGGGAGATCTTGGCCCAAGTGTGTGAGCGTGCATGTATGTGTGTGAGCGTGCACATGCACGTGCGTGCGCGGGCTGGGATTGCGGAAGGCCCGGCGGGGCGTGGATGTGATGGTGCAGGCGGAGGCGGGGGGCGGGTACTGTCAGGTTAGGAAAGATAACGTGCTCCCATTGCATTTAGAGGGATGAATGAGCCTCGGTGGGCAGGACAGCCCTTGGGGCAGAGAGGCCTGCGGGAAACTCAGTTCCTGGTCCCGTGGGAGACGGCAATGAGGTCGGCCAGCGGAGGATGGTGGAGGTGGGGTCCAGAGGAGTTGAGGATGATACCCAGGGTTCCAGTTTGCATGGTTGCGTGGGTGGGGCTGTCCTCTGACCCTAAAACCCCATCACAGGAAAACCGCCTAAAAACATACCTTTGGTGAAAACAGAGCAGGCTATTACAAACATGCTCCTTACTTTACAATTTGGTTGTTTTTTTGTAAGTTCTGGGTCCTTTGTTTGACGTTATTAAAGATGCCATTTTCCTGTCTTCTTAACAAATGGACCTTAGGTAAATGGCTGTTTTCCTGCTTTGGTGAATAATGGCCAGACGGAAGCCTTCTGTCGTGTCGACAGCCTCTCACTGCCAGCCCAGTGTGTGCTGTGGAAGCTTTGCATAAAGATGGCATCTAATCTACAGTTGCGCCTGGATTTGCTAGAGCCCCACGGAGGCTGAACTCATTTTATTCAGAACGCCACGGAACGATAACCAAAAAAGGATACCATGAAGGCAACATCTATCATATGCTTCTTAAAAAACCCCATTGTCAGCATCAGTGACAATGGCATTACCGCTCAGTCACTGAGATTAAAAATTAGTCATACGTGGAAAATAGAAACAGGTTTTCAGGGAAAAGGAAGCTTTGGTTCCACTGAATTATGCCCCTTTTTTGCTTGGTAAATAAAGGATGCATATTTTCCGATGATATATATTTTCGAGGTTAGCTATGTCTAGGTGGTCCCAGATTTGGGGTAAGAGCCTTGTTGTCAGTTGACTGACTGGGCAGGTGTCAAAAACACTTTATAGGGCTTCCCTGGTGGCGCAGTGGTTGAGAGCCCGCCTGCCGATGCAGGGGACACGGGTTCGTGCCCCGGTCCGGGAAGATCCCACATGCCGCGGAGCGGCTGGGCCCGTGAGCCATGGCCGCTGAGCCTGCGCGTTCGGAGCCTGTGCTCCGCAACGGGAGAGGTCACGGCAGTGAGAGGCCCGCGTACCGCCAAAAAAACAAACAAAAAGAACACTTTATAATTTATATCCAAAACTGTCTGACAACAAGGTATTCAGTTGTGACATCAGACTTACCGCCATCCAGAATCTGAATCTTTCTGGATTAGGTCACGAATGAGTCCTTGGAATGATGGGTGTTTTCCTTCTCTTAGGTGTCACAGCCCATCAGTGAGGCTGAGTATGCAAAGCATCACTCGGCTGCCCGCGCCCTCTCACCCCCTTAAACCCTGGTTAAACCGAGCCCTCTGCCTTTTGGGCAGCCACATGCCAGCTGGGGCCCCGCCCCACCAGGAAGCCCCACCCCCCTTGTCCTTAGCCGTCCTCCTCCTTGCCTCCTGTGACCTCCAGCACCCCTCCTCGGCCCACTCTCAGCGGGGGCCTTGCTTCCTATGTCATCGACACGTAGAAACAGCCCACAGGGAGTGTCCGCATCCCCCGGCCCCACGTGTGCCCTGCCTGTGTCCGCCATCCGTCTGCTTCCTCCTGTCGCTGTGGCTGGACTGTTCGAACCTCTGTGGAAGGCTGGCCAGCCCCTCAGCCCTCCCCTGACCCCACAAGCACGTGTCTCACCAGTTCTCTACCCCCCGCCCCCGCCAAGCAGAACTGCCCAGACGTGTGTCCACTTCCTGTCCTCCGGCTCACTCTTGATCCCCGTTAAGGCAGCCTTCTGTCCCCACAGCCCACTGAGACGGCCCCCAGCAAGGTCTCCCACACCCACCGCCACCTTCCCTGGCCCTGCCCCGCTGACCGTCAGCCACATGGGATGACGCCTCATTCACGGGCGCTCCTCGGACCCTGTCCCTCCCCGGGTGTCTGGGGGGTATCGGGCCCAGCCCTGCTGCCCCAGCCTCTCCTCCTCTTCCGGACACTGCCTGGAACTGCCAAGCTGTCCGCCATGACTGCCCCACCACACGTGGCCCTGCCTGCAGCCCACTCCCCACCCGGCCCCACTGGGCCCCCACTCCTCCAGAGCCCAGGGTGGTCCTCCAGCAGCAGGATTTTCCGCAGAAGGTCGTGGGGAGGCCTCAGTGGGGGAAGACATGCAGGTGCCCTCAGCCGCCTGCCAGGGATCAGACCAGTAAACACCACGCTCTGGGGAGCCCTGGGCGTCCTCACCTCGCACTCTTCAAAGGATAAAACTAGCTCCCCAAAGTGGCCAGAAAAATGTCCATGGAGCCAGGCCACGATGCCAAACTTACAAGGACAGTAATTTGTACCCCCCCTTTCCTTGGACCTCATCCCCGAAAAGTGCCATTTCCCCAGAAGCAACCTCCCTTGCTTGGAGAGAGACCTCTCCCTCCCTCCCCACGTGCACCTCTGCGTCCAGGAGGGGCGAGAGCACAGACGTGGCTTGGGAAGGGTCCAGAGTGTGGTGGGTATCCAGGGCCCACAGAGCCCCTCCCAGCAGGATCCTGGGCTGGGCGCCCTGAAGAAGACACTTTTAAGCAGCTCTCTCTGCTCCCAAGTGGCTTTTCTAGGTGCCCTCTGCAGCCAATGCTCTCAGTGGCTCTTTTTTTTTTTTTTTTCCCCAAATGACTCTCAACCTGCCTTCAAATAAGAATAAATATGTGTGTCTATTCCCTGGGCCTTTGACAGCCCTGAGCTGGCCCCATGACTTGGGTGGGATTGATGGCCCCGTCTCACTGAGAAGCCAGGTGCATCTTTTACTAAAGGTGGTTTCCAAATGATGAATGGCTTTCTCACGAACACAAAATTGTTGATTGTATTTACAAACAATTCCTTTTTCACGTTCCGTTGATTCTTCTCCAGCGACGGTCCCTCAGTGACACCCGCACGGCTGATGCATTGGTGGCTCTTACCTCCACTGATTAAGGCTTCCTGTGGTCCCGCGGTGCCTGGTACGCCATTTGTCACAGACAAGCGGCTTGCACACAGCAGTATATCATGCTCCCTTCGGGCTTTACGGTTATTTATTCTTCAATTTATGTTGCGTACCCTGTAAGTACAGGCGCACACCCAAACTCCAAAATCTTAGCATGCCACAACAGTGAGCAAATGCAGGAGTAAAGGAATTCTTTGCCAATCCTGTGCCTCCAGAGCCTGACTCCTCTGCCCCTCATTCTGAAAAAATGCGAATGTAAATAAACAGTGTCAGCACTGTCCCTAATTGAGACTTGGGACCAGAGAGAAGGTCGACGGAAGTGCCATCACTTTTCACCAAGTCATTCAACATTTAGCGTTGAACCAAAAGACCCCAGACCCAAATTCTTCAGCACCTCCTGGGGACGAGGCAGCCGTCAAAATGGCCCAATCCAGGCCAGGTGGGAATTTTCTAGAATCAGCTGCTTTCTCTAGGTCTCTCTGTCCCACCTCCTCCTCCTGATGGCATTTTTGCCTCACCCGGGGCATTCCCCATAGTCAGTCCCTACCAGGAAACGGGCTGCATGCAGAGAAGGTGCTGGACGCTGCAAGGGTCCTGGCTCCTCTCCGGCCACTGGGTCTTGGGCAAGCCGGTGACACTCCAGATGGCCAGGCCCTCCTCTGGAACTTGCAGAGGCTCAGAACAGAGCCCAGCTTTCCTCCCAACTCGAAAATCTGGGTGTTCACGTTCGCATCGATAGCCTATCTGGCTCATAGTTGCAAAGTATCGATCAGTATAAAAGTGTAAGTCAGAGCCCATCGGCACTTAGCGTGTACTGCCGTGGAGAGAAATTTATTTTCTCACAGTGCGGGAGGCTAAGTCCAAGATCAAGGTGCCAGCTGATTCAGCTCCTTGTAAAGACTCTCTTCCTGGTTTGCAGATGGACACCTTCTCACTGTGTCCTCACATGGCTGAGAAAGCAAACTCTGGTGTCTTTTTTTGGCCATGCCACGCAGCTTGTGGGATCCTAGTTCCCTGACGAGGGGTCGTACCCAGGCCCCCAGCAGTGAAAGCAGGGAGTCCTAACCACTGGACTGCCAGAGAATTCCCTGGCGTCTTTTTCTCTTACAAGGACACTAATCCCATCGTGGGGTCCCCACCCTCATGACCTCATCTAACCCTCATCACCGCCCAAAAGCCCCACCTCCAAATCCTATCACATTGGAGGTTAGGGATTCAATATAGGAATTTGGAAGGTGGAGAAAATTCAGTCCATAACATAGCTTAACACTAGCTACCTTACCAAATTACCTAATTGGTTCTAATAGGGTTTCTTTTTGGTTGAATTTCTTGGGATTTTAAATTATGCAATCATGTCATCTGAATATAATTTTGTCTTCTTTCCCCTAGTATTTAGTCACCCTGCATTATTTCCTTAACTAAAAGCTACAAACTACTCCTCCTGTGGGGCTCTCCCAGGGGCCCTCTGAAGACCCCCCCTGCCCAACTGGCCACAACTACATCCTGAGCCCATGCGTGTAGGCCAATGGCTGGCTAAAGGAATGGGACTAAGGTGACCACTGTGGGTCACTGTGTCCTGCCGATGTTTGGGGCTGGACAGTGACTCTGTGCAGGTGTGCCCTGGCATCACGGGCATTTATTTATTTATATATATTTTTAATGTCTCTTTTCTTGCTTTGCATTTTTGAAGATGACCTGGGTTTTTTTAATTTTATTTATTTTTATTTTTGGCTGCGCACGGGCTTTCTCTAGCTGCGGCGAGCGGGGGCTACTCCATTGCGGTGAGCAGGCTTCTCATTGCAGTGGCTTCTCTTGTTGCGGAGCACAGGCTCTAGGCGCATGGGCTTCAGTAGTTGTGGCATGTGGGCTCAGTGGTTGTGGCTCGCGGGCTCTGGAGCGCAGGCTCAGTAGTTGTGGCGCACGGGCTCAGGTGCTCCGCGGCATGTGGGATCTTCCCGGACCAGGGCTCGAACCCGTGTCCCCTGCATTGGCAGGCGAATTCTTAACCACTGTGCCACCAGGGAAGCCTTCTAGTTATTTTTTAGGTAATGTGAAGTTTGTGTTCTTTCTTCTATTTCAAACCTTATTTAGAAATATCTCTTCACTTCCAGTGGTTACCTTTTATTTTGGATGTTTTTTGTTGTCAATTTCTAGACATCCACTCTTCCAAAACTAAACTTTGGGACACCTTAGCTCTACAAGACCCGATTAGCCAAACAGGAGCCTCCTCCAGTGCCCTACCGCCCTCCCCAGGGGGGACCTCTTGTAACTCTTTGAGCTGCCGATTTGGTATTGAATTCCACAGTTCCGAACAACATACTTCTGCATCCGGAATTCTGCTTCCTGAGGCCTTACCTGCTGACTTCGCCTCAGGAGGATGAAGCTTCAGCTTCTCTCACCCACTTCTTCACTCTCCCCTCCTCCTAACAGAAACTCGTTATAATGGTCCTGAGGTCAAGATGCCAGGACATCCTGAAATACACAGCTGAGTCAGGCTATATTCTGTGGTTACTTTTTATTTTCCCAGGGGTTAACAATTACCTTATTTTGGAGTTGTTATTGTTGCAGATGGCCAGGGTGGGCCAAGGAGCTTAGTTTACAGGATTTAGCGCTGGGGAACTGCCGGATCAGGCGCGCACATTTGGAGAGAAGGAGCCTAGGGCTCTGCACGGAGGGGAGATGGTGAGGACGTACAAGCTGGAACTTTATCAGAACTTGATACAGATAAACTAGGGCTACTTATTATTACTCTGGTGTTCCTGCCCCTACAAACGGTGTGTTCTTAGGTGAGGTGAGCCCCACGTGAAATTGGAGTGCGTTGCAGAGTCACCATAACTAGAGAAATTATGAAAGGACCTGGACGGAGGCACATCGCTGGGGCAACCCTGCAGGGAGAGCAGGTTACGGAAGGAGCCCAATTCTGGAAGCAGGCTGGTCCTGGAGGCAAGTCAGTTCTAGAAGGAGGTTGTGAAAGCAAGATGATACTGGAAGCAGGTTGTGGAGGTGGGTTCTGGAAGAGGATTCTGGGGTGTGGGCTCCAGAGACGGGTTCCAGAGGAAGGTTCTGGAGGTGTGACAATGGACGGTCGACCATGGCACCTCACTGGGGCCAGGCCGGAGCCTGGGTACCCGCGCGGAGACAGGAAAGCGGACCTTAAGAGCTGCAGGGGCGCTCGCGCTAGCAAAACCGTTAACCCCACCGCGGATGTTTTCGGACTAGCCCCGCGGACGACCCGCCGCCGGTGCGGGTGAAACCCACGCTGCCCAGGGCCCTGCGCCGCGCAGTGTTTTTCCCTTATCCGCCGGCCGGCGGTTGCCAGGGGCGACCGCATTCCCCCGGGGCTCCGCGGGCGCGGGGGGGCAGGGCCTGGCCTCGGAACCACCTCCCTCGCACCCTGGTTGGCCGAGGCTGCTGTCCGTCAGAGTCTCCGCTGCCGCCGATTGGGCAGCGGAAAGTTTCGCACGCTCGGCGCCCAGCGCCCCGCCCCTCCAGCCGACTGGGCCGCCCCCCCCAACCGCCCCCTCCAGGAGAGGGCAGTGCGGGATCCCGTGTGCCCGGGGTTCCTGCGCCGGCGTTGGCTTCCAGGCGGGCGCGGCCCGAACGGCGGGCGGCGATGGTCCCCGAGGGGAGGCCGGACGGCGCGGGCGCCGGCGAGGAGAGCGCCCGGCTGCAGGCGGCCGGCAGCGTTCGCAAGGTGGGAGTGCCCCAGGGCGGGGGGTGCCGGGAGGTGGGGTGCCAGACCCGACGTGCTTCTGTCGCCATCTGACTCCGGCGGGCGCGGGACTGCCGGGTCGGCGCTGTCTTCTCCCGTCCGAGCGCGCCGCTAGACTCCGGGGCGAACCCCGCATCTCGCTCGCCCCTAGAGGCAAGGCTCGCCCCCAGCTTATCGCTGGGGAAACTGGGGCCCGGTGCGGAGCCAGAGCCCAGCTGTCTGCCTGTGCTGGGCTCCTCTCTAGCCCGTTTGGGGACCCCTCCTGTGTCGACCAGGAACAGGTGGGAGCGCAAGTCCACCTCGTGGTTTTCTCCAAAGCTTCAGGACCCCCTTCTGTGACAGGTGTTGGGCTCTGGTCAGTGACAGCCCGTGGCCCTCGTGTTTGTTCCTGGTGGCCCTCATTCCTCCTTTTCTAGCTTTCCTCTCTCTCTCCTAGGGCTGTTCAGCTTTGCCCTGGGCACCCAGCTCTGTGTTTGATGAAACTTTTAGCAACAGGTGGCTGAAGCCTCCCGGGTACAGGAAATGGCTGGAGGATTACCCAGCTAGGCGGTTTGTCCCTCCTCACTTACCCGCACCTCTGCTCCCTCCTGAAGTCCCTGACCCCACGCGCTGTGGACTGTGGACCATTTCCAGGAGGACGGGGGAAGCTCTGGAAGGGAGGGGATGTGGAGACATTCGAGTCTGTGCCTGGGAAGGAGAGGGTGCTCTGGCTGCCTCCCTCTGCACCCCGGGAGCCCAGTTGTCCCCTGGTGGTCACCCAGAGGCTGCCTCAGTGTTTATGCCAGGCCTTGGGCATCCATGTCCCCAAGGGCTTTCAGTCTGGTGCCACCAAGCATAGGTGGCACCTGCACCCACAAGGGTGTAAGGGCTGGCCCTGCTGACCACCTTGCTGATTGTTCCCAGGCCTGTGCTGGCATAGTTGCCCCCACACGTAGCCAGTTCTGGCCACTGCCCATGCTATTTCCTCCTGGGCTTCTGGGGGATCCGCTAGACCCATGCCATCAGGGCCATTGCAGGGAGGGTGTGGGGGGGTCGCTCCTCTTCTCCGTCGGGGTGGAGGTTCTTCCACAGGTGGGTGAGCTGGCACATCCCTTTACCACCTGGTGCGGAAATGGGGGTGAGTGTGGCTCTCAGCCCGCCCAGCACTGCGGACTGGGCCATAGGCACACCTCCCACCCAGGTCACACAGCCAGCCTGCCTTCTGGAGGGAGCGTTAGGGTCACAAGGCCATGGGGGTGCTGGCTGCGTAGCTCAGAGGGGACCCCGGCTCAGAGGCCGTGGTCTCCGGCCTCTAACACATCTCTCCGGGAGCACTTGACATTGGAGACAAACGAACTGTGTTGATGAGGACAGCCCTGCGGGGCTGGAGGCCTCTGCCCAGCGCATGGACCACCCCTCCCCAGGCAGACAGCAGTGCTGCTCACCCAGAACCCTTAGAACCTGCTGGAGCTTTGCAGTTGGGCCTTCAGAGGGTTAGGGATGTAGCTTCGGCTGTGGCCTGCCCCTCTCTCCCCAAACTCTCAGGCCTCCCGGAGGGGAGACTGCTCACGTTCTCTGCTCATTCCCTTTTGCACCAAGTGGGTATGGGAGGCACCACGGAGAAGAGGCGCAGGCCAGTGGGAAGACAGACACTCAACCAGCATAGCGGAGAGAGGAGAGCCGTGTTTTGTCTTGTTCCATCCTGGTGCCACCCTGACACCAGCCCCCTTCCCATCTACAGATGAGGGCCTGCCCAGGGTCCCACAGCAGGGAGTCCTCCAAGTTGATTGCTCTTTCTCCCATTGTTCAATGGGGACGAGTCCCCTCTCCCCAGTTACCTTGAAGCCTTCTATCCTTCAAGTCCCAGAAGAATGCCTCCTCCTGCAGGAAGTCTTCCCTGATTGATCTCTCCTGAGAATACTGGAATGTGGAGGAGATGTTGGGCCGTAATCCAAGGTGACCATGTGTCAGGAGCCTTTTCTGTGCAAGGGAGTGAGGCCTTCTTTAGGGTGCCCCGTGCACAGGGCTGGGACAAACTAGAGCCCCCAGAAGGTGGGAAACTGCCCTGTGTGTGACAGCGGGGGCATGCTTCCTCAGATTTGCGGAAGACAGTGACCATTGTAGGGAGGCCAGCATCAGCCCCGCATGAATAAAACTTCCCCTGTCTGTGCCTTCAGGGCAGGGTCCTGGGAGGCACTGTGTTCTCGTCCCTGCTCCGTTCGGGGGGCCAGGTGATCAATTGAGCCTGAGAGGACGTTGCCCAAGGAAGTACGTTCTGAGAAATCCCTCGCAACTCTTGGGCTGGTGACTGACCCGGACGGGAGGTCCTTAAATGGCCAGGAGGAGGTGTGGTGGCCGCGGCTGCACCAGTCCCACTGGGGCCCTGAAGCCCCTCCCCTCACCAGAGGAAGCCTCTCACCCTCTGAACCTGCCGCAGGGCTCCCTGCTTGGGGCTCGGGACATGGGCAGGCTGGCAGGTGGCCCATGTGCAGCACAGAACCCGCGCGGAGGCTCTTCGGGTGGCAGCTGTCGGGAGGCCTGGCCTGCTGCCTGTGAGCGGAGGGACCCTGGGCCTGCGGTTTGGGCGTTTGCCGCCAGTAAGCAGCCAAGTGGGACGGGGCCCGGCCATGTTCAGCGTGGCCCAGGGGCGCCTCCTCTCTGTTAGCGCCCCAGCGGGAGCCAGCTGGGCATCCCCTCCAATTAAACGTGTGTGGCCTGGCATAATTGTGTGGGCGGGATGGCTCGTGGGGGTTACAGAAGGAATTCAGAAGTGCAGGAGGATGTGTGGTGAGTAATGGGCCATCTCGTGGCGGGAGCTCCAGGCTGGGCTGCTGAGACCCAGAGCCACACCGACAGGCCCAGATTCTTCCCGGGGCCCCGGTCCCAGCCACATCCCCGCCCGCTGTGTCCTTGCTGGCCTGGCCCCGTGACCTGTGGCCTCTCGGCAGGGCTGTGACCTCCTGGCAAATTCGCGGCACGGCTGCCTGCAGAGCCGCAGGGCCCAGATCCACCAGCAGATCAACAGGGAGCTGAGGATGCGGACGGGCGCTGAGAACCTGTACAGGTGCGTGCTGGCTGCCGGGGACACCTGCCGCCGGCCGACCCACGGGAGAACAGTGCCGTGTTCCCCGAGACCCCTGCGAGGCAGGTGCATCCTGGGGCGGGGCAGGGTCACCCAGGTGGGTGCCTGGTCTTGTGGTCCACATGTGATTTCGTGACCGTGGCCTCCCATTCAGGCTCCTGAGAGGAAGGGCTGGGCCTCCCACTGGGGTCTGGGGCAGCCATGCCGCTCAGCTGAGACCCTCACAGGTGACTCAGGCCCCCACCTTGGTGGCCCTCACTGGCAGGGGTAGGCTCAGGGCCAGCCAAGTTCCGTTCCGTGCGGGGCTGGAGCAGGGCTGGAGGGGATGTCTCCACCGGTGTGCAGTGTGGGAGCCTTTGAGATGCACATGGTGACCAGCAGCTGTGTGCTGACCTTCACACACACGCCCGCCCCGTTCTACCGGTAATGGCCCGAGGCCCAGGAAGGAGGCCTGGCCTGCTTGAGTGCAGAGTGCCAGCGAGTGCAGAGCCAGCCCCAGGGTGGGGCTCTGCTGGGCCTGGGCCCCTCCTTTTCCTTAGCAGCCCTGCCTCCCTGTCCCTCCCATCCGTAGGGCCAGCCCTGCCTTCCTGGACGTGTGGCCCCACTGGCAGGCACAGAGAGGGTCTGGTCCCCGCCCCTCCAGGGAAGTTGGCTTCCATTCGCTGTGGAGGGCAGGCGTGAGCTGTGTCCTGGGGGAGCGAGAGGTGGTGGAGGACACTTATGCCCTGGAAACTCAGGGACCAAGGAGATGTGCTTGGGCCAGAGTCACGACATACCCGCGTGGACAGGAATCTGCATGAACCACGGGGGTTTGCAGAGAAGGGGGAGGTCATCTGGCGGGCCCTGGACCCCACTGCTGCCCACCAAGGGGGATGGGCCCATCGGCACATCACTCTGGGAGTGGGCTCCAGAGCTCAGGCTGGGACAGGGGCTGCAGTGAAACTCAGGGGCGTGGGTCCGCCTGCAGGGCTAGGGCTTCACCTCAGCCTGGCCTCCCCTAGAGCCACCAGCAACGCCCGGGTGAGGGAGACTGTGGCCCTGGAGCTGAGCTATGTCAACTCCAGCCTGCAGCTGCTGAAGGAGGAGTTGGAGGGGCTCGACGGCAACGTGGACGCCGACCAGCCCCAGAGGTGCGTGTGCATGTGTGTGCAAGGATGCAGACTGGCCCCAGGGGTGCGTGTGCACGCGTGTGCAAGGACACGGACTGGCCCCAGAGGTGCGTGTGTGCAAGGATGTGGAGTGGCCCCAAAGGTGCGTGTGCAGGAGAACACCACCCACCACGCATGCGTGTGTTGGAGGATGTGATCCAGGACAGAGCGTGGTGGGACGTGTGTGGTGTGCAAGGACATGTACCATAATCAGAGGAGAGGCGTGTCCTGTGGGGCGGGAGTGGTATAGCGGGTGGACTCCGTGGCCACTGGGGACAGCAGAGTCCAGCCTTAGAGCCCAGACTCGATGCTTCTGGTTCTAGCGAAGGTATCACTGTCCCCATGATCCCCCTGGGGCTGAAGGAGACCAAGCAGCTAGACTGGGCCACACCCCTGAAGGTGAGTGCTGGCCTGTGAGCCCTGGGCTCTGGGGGGTCTTCGGGGCTTCCTGGTCCAGCCTTCTCACGGAGAGGAAGACTCTGAGGCCCAGAGAGAAGAGGGGTCTGCCCTGGAGCCGCTTGGCCTCTCCAGGCTACGGAGGTTTTGGATTGGGTGGGCTTTGCAGAAAGGCACGCACCCTGGAATGGGTGTCAGCAAAACTGGAGGCCCCAAGCCGGCTGCAGGGTCTTGACTCTCACTCTGAGGGTCCCGCTGGCGGGGGCCACCTCTTCCAGTCAGAGCCTGTGCTGAGAAAACCCGCTGGTTCCCGGGTCCTCGTTGGCGCTCGTGAGCCCGGCTGCCCTGGGCAGCTTGCCACTCCAGCCAGGCCGGCAGAAAGGTGCCTCACCTCTCAGTCTCAGTGTCCTCGCCTGTCCAGTGGCAGGTAGCACTTGCCTCGTGGGGTTGATAAGGGAATTCAAGTAGAAACGTCACCAAGTCTCCAGGCCCCATATCCGCGGTGGGGGGCACCCACGTCAGTGTGTAGACCAGGGCCTCCCCTCGCTTCGGGTCTTCACCCACGTCGGGCTGGGAGACTTCAGGGAAGCCCAGCGCCTGTCCCTTCGAATCAGGAGCTGATCTCAGGGCACTTTGGAGAGGACAGTGCTTCCTACGAGGCTGAAATCCGGGAGCTGGAGGACCTGCGGCAGGTGGGTGGGCTCCTCCCAGTCCATAGGTGAGAAGGCAGAGGCTCGATGCCGCTGGCCCTGTGGCAATGGCTACTCCGTGCCTGTCCCCACCCCGGGGACCCTGCCTGGGTCTCTCGCCCCAATGCCCCGCACAGTCTCCTGGAGTGGCACACGTGGTCCACAGCAGCGCCCGGGAGGGCAGGTGTGACCGTGTCCACCCCTCGACCCTGGGGTGCTCCCCTGGGGCTGTGGCATTCAAGGGGATCCCCAGGGCGCCGCGCATGGCATGAGGTGGGCTGGGGCCATGGGACCCCGCTGACTTCCACCCGGCAGGCCACGCGGACCCCTAGCCGGAGCGAGGCGGGCCTGGAGCTGCTCACGGCCTACTACAATCAGCTGTGTTTCCAGGAGGCGCGCTTTGTCACCCCTGCCAGGAGCCTGGGGCTGCTGTTCCACTGGTAGGGGCGGGGCGGGGTGGGGCGGGGGGCGGCGGCCGCTTCTGATACCCCGGCTTCTCGTGAGGGCTCTGCCCAGCCTGACCCGACCCTGCAGGTACGACTCGCTGACGGGGGTTCCGGCCCAGCAGCGGGCCCTGGCCTTCGAGAAGGGCAGCGTGCTCTTCAACATCGGCGCCCTCCACACCCAGATCGGGGCTCGCCAGGACCGCTCCTGCCCCGAGGGCACCAGCAGTGCTGTGGAGGCCTTTCAGAGGGCTGCGGGTGAGAGCCGCCCAGGGCTGGCGCCCCAGCTGTGCCTGCGTGGTCCTCGCTTCCAGGCGTGAGGGGCAGAGCCTTCTCTGTGGCCAGAGCTAGGGGCCCAGTACGATGGCCCCTCGCCCGAGGGGTCACACGCACAGGCCCTCTGTGGGGCGCAGAGGGTGCTCCCCAACCAGGGCCGAGCACACGGGGCGGGGGTGGGGCGGCCCCGCTGTGCCACCCTGAGCCCCCTCCCCCTCGCAGGGGCCTTCAGCCTCCTGAGGGAGAACTTCTCCCACGCGCCCAGCCCCGACATGAGCCCCGCCTCACTCTCCATGCTGGAGCAGCTCATGACCGCCCAGGCCCAGGAGTGCGTCTTCGAGGGCCTCTCGCTGCAGGCCCCCGTGGCCCCCCCTGACTGCCTGGCCCAGCTCCGCCTGGCTCAGGAGGCCGCCCAGGTGAGGGCGGGAAGCCCGGCCAAGCTGCGGTGTCTCAGCGGGCAGCAGGGCCTGGGTCGAGGGTGCCGGCTGGAGCTTAGGAGCAGAGCCAGGGTCTGGGCCGGCGGTGGGGGGGCCGGGTGCAGGGTCTCCTGTAGGGCCCCAAAGCCGGCTGTCAACCCCGAGGTCCCGAGTCCCCGCCTCTGGGGCGACACCGATCAGGGCGGCAACGGGGCCCTGCCCCTGAGCCCAGCCTGGCGTGGGGCAGGGCCGCTGGGCCTTTGGTCGAGGCAAAGCCCCAGGGTGGGGAGAGGCGGGGGCCCAGGCCGCTGGGCTCGCGGGAGGCCCCACCGTCCTGCCGTGTGCGCCAGCAGGTGGCGGCCGAGTACCGGCTGGCACACCAGACCATGGCCCAGCCGCCCGTCCAGGACTACGTGCCCTTCCCCTGGACCACCCTGGTGCACGTGAAGGCCGAGTACTTCCGCGCCCTGGCCCACTACCACGCGGCCCTGGCCCTGTGTGACGGCGCCCGTGAGTGCCCCGCCCCGCATGCCCCTGTGCCGGCAGGGCCCCACCGGCGCCTCACCGCCCTCTCTGACCCCCAGCGGTGGCAGAGGCGGAGCTTCCAGCCCTCGAGCAGATCTTCCTCGGGCTCCCGGCCTCGTCCGAGCCCCGGGGCCCCGCACTGCCCCAGGAGCAGGAGGAACGCCGGAAGCTGGGTGAGGCGGCTGAGGGAGGAGGGCGGGGCGCGGGGGCCTCTGCGGGGGTGAATGACCCACTCCACCCTGTCATCCCCAGTCCTGATGCCCCGGCGCTGGCGGGTGGGGTCCCCAGCTCACCCGGAGCAGGGGCCCCAGCAGTGCGGGCAGCGTCGGGAGGGGGCGGGGGCAGAGGGGGCGAGCCACACACGGCGGCAGCTCTTTCGCGGCTCAGACCTGCCGTCGGGCCCTCAGGATGAGCCCAGAAGCCCTCACTTGCCCTCCTCTTGCAGCATCTGGGGGTGGGGGGCTGGGGCCCAGCCTGGAAGGGCCAGGCAGGTGGCGTGTGACAGCTCTGTCCCATGCAGGCAAGGCCCACCTGAAGCGGGCCATCCTGGGTCAGGAGGAGGCCCTGCGGCTGCATGCCGTGTGCCGGGCCCTGCGCCGGGTGGACCTGCTGCAGGTCGTGCTGGCCCAGGCGCTGCAGCGCTCTCTGGCCAAGTACTCGGAACTCGACCTCGAGGACGACTTCTGTGAGGCCGCCGAGGCCCCTGACGTCCGGCGTGAGCAGCCAGGCCCCTTGGGTGGGTGTGTCCTGGCCCCAGGGGGGCAGTGGGCGGAGGCCTCCCAGTGACCAACTTCCATTCGCCACAGAGCTATGGGCCCTCAAAGGAGGAGCAGGGCAGTTGTGGGGGGAGCCGTGATGGCAGCTCCCTTGCTCCTCCACGCCCCCCTCCCCCTGCACCTGGGGCCCCCAAGAACCAGCCCCCGGGGCTCCTCCTGCTGGTGGTCCACAGAGGGGCCGGTGTGCACGGGCTGCACTTCGGGTCACCCACTCTGCTCTGGCCGAGCCACGCCCGGCTGCTTCCCAGGGTTCTGGGGCCGTGGGCCTCTGGCTCAGCCACACCCTCCCTTCCCTCCACCCTTTCAGCTAAGACGCAGCGGAGGCCGGAGGGCAGGCCCCCCAGCTTCTCCCGGGTGAAGGTGGCTGATATCTTCCATCGGCTGGTGAGCACCCCTCCCAGGCCACCCCCACCTCGGCTCTGCCCTGCGTTTTCAGGCCGGCCCTCGATGGTGGCCCAGCCCTGCCCCCCTGCAGACCCTGCTGGTTTCTGTCTCCAAATGTGGAGATCGGGGCAAGGGTGCTCCAGGCCGGGGCTCCCCCAAGTGTGGCAGCCCAGCCAGGCGTCTCTCCTCTGACCGCCCCCAGGGGCCCCTGTCCGTGTTCTCAGCCAAGAACCGCTGGCGGCTGGCAGGGCCCATCCACGTGGCCCGAGGAGAGGGGGGCTTCGGCTTCACGCTGCGGGGCGACGCGCCCGTTCTCATCGCTGCCGTCGTTCCAGGGGGCCGGGCCGCGGTAAGGGCCTCCACCCCGCGGCTGACTGCGGGAAGGGGGAAGATGGGACTGGCCAGAGGTGGAGGGGCGCCCGCGGGACTCTCCCCGTCTCCCTGCAGGCGGCCGGCCTGAAGGAGGGTGACTACATCGTGTCGGTGAACGGGCAGCCGTGCAGGTGGTGGAAGCATGCAGATGTGGTAGCCCAGCTGAAGGGCGTGGGCGACGAGGCCGTGAGCCTGCAGGTGCTGACGCCGCTGCAGCCCGGTGGCGGCGCCGAGGCGCCCGGCTCGGTGAGCCCCGGGGGCCCTGGGGGGGGGCGGTCCCTAACTCCTTGTCCCGCCCCGGCCCTGGGCCTTCCGCCAAGCCCCAGACATCCGCAGATGCCGAGAGCACTGGGATGACCTTCCAGGCAGCAGCCACCTATGCTGCGGCCTCCACCTGGTGGCAGCTGCTGCCCTTGACAAGGCCCCAGCCCACCCCTCAGCCGGCCTCCACCCTCCTGGAGACCCCGGGCAGGAGCTGCGCAGGAGCTCTGTCCGCCCAGCGCGGCAAGCCCAGGGGCGTCCTGCTACACGGCCGCCCTCCCAGAACCCCGCCACGTGCCCCCGAATACCAGCCAGCTCAGCCCTGTCGCACGCGCCAGGCTGGCCACAGGCAGGCCAGGCCAGGGTGCCGACCGATACCATTTCCATCCCGAACACAGGGGGACCGCCGGCCAGCCCCGTGGGGGCTTCTGAGGAGCCAGGAGGAGTGCGCCTGGGAGACACCAGGGCCCGCACAAGCCAGCCCCAGGCCCCTCCTCGGCTGGAGCCGCAAGGCCAAGAGGGGGAAGACTGGAAGGAGGCTGTCCCCTGCCCCACAGCCCTGAGCTGGGCCGCCCAGGCTGGCAGTGAGGGGCCAGCTCTCCCCACACCCGATTCCCAGCACAGGCTCCAGCTGGCTGCGAGTGAGGACCCCAGGCACGCCTTCCTGACCCCAGAGCAGCTTCGGGCCAGTTTGCTGCCCACCCAGTGCCCGGAGCTGCCCATTAAAGACATTGTGAGATGAGGTGTGTCCGAGCCCAGTGCTGGGGGCCAGGTGCTGCCCCCCCATACGGGAAGTGTCACGGTCGCCTCTGGACGCCGACTCCCAAGTGCCAGGAGGCTGCCCCTGGGCTGCCCGGTCCTCCTGCGCCCCAGGTGCCCACTTGAGGGCAGCTTCCCGGGTGGGGGTGTCCGGCTGCCCTTCTTGGATCCTGAAGGAGCCGTCCCCAGAGAGCCAGGCAGGCTGGGGTGATGTGTTGCCCGCGGGTCCCTGCAGCCCAGATGCCCACTGTCGCCCGTGCTGGACTCCTGAGGCCCCTCAGCGGAGCTCTCCCATCCTGCTGCCCCCCCCAGCATGCCATGCCCTGTCCACACCCTCCCTCAGGACTGGCTCCTCCCCAAGCCAAGCTTCTGTTCGGCCCCCAGTGATTCCTTCTGGGCACCCCTCCCACTGGCCCACCTGGCGCCCACCAGGCTGGAGAAGGCTCGGCTACCTTCCCGCCCCGCCCCTCCCTCACACGGCAGCCTGCAGTGCCCACAGCACCGCCTCCCACCTGATCCGGGTCCCAGCCAAGGCCAACTACTGCAACACCTTTTACTGTCCCTCCGTGCACAGACCGGGGACCCATCCCTGCTTCCGTTCCTCTGTCCCCTCATCCTGACCCCTTCTGCGTCGAGGGCCTAGATCTGATCCCAGCCCTGCACCTGCAGTCCGGTCCTTTTCCAAGCTGCCAGCCGGGCCCATCTCCCGCCCTCACTTCCCATCTGGCCAAGCTCCGCCCAGCGTCACCCCGCCAGGCCCCGCCCCATCATGCCAGGCTCTGCCCCACCTGTCCTCGCCCTGCAGTGGAGCCTGGGCGTCCGAGGCCCCTGCTCCAGCCTCGGGCAGGTGTCTGCGGGGCCGTTTCATCCCCCTGCACCTGAGCCCAGCACTGAGGGGTGCCCCCAGCCCACTCGAGCCCCCTGGGACTCCTCCCCAGCCCCGGTGGCGCTGAACTGGGCTCCTCAGACCGTGAGCCTTCAGTGTCCCCCCAGCCACGCATGCTGGTGGACGGCCCCCAGAGACCACGGCGGCCACACTCTCCTGGGTCCCGCGGTGGTGTGGCTTAGGATCTGGCCCCAAAAAGAGTGAGAGGTGGGACGGGGTGCCGCCTGCAGCCCTCCGCAGGTTAGGGTTGGGGGCAGGGGTCCCCGTGGCCACCAGGGGGCAGCCGCTGCCCGCTTAAGTGCAGTGCAGGTTTGGGGAAGGGCGAGCAGCAGACCCAGGAGAGCAAGGAAGCCCCCCTGCAGACCAAGGCCCAGCCACCCCTGTCTCCGGGCATCATCCCTGTCCCCTCTGTGAGGTCCCCAGGCAGGAGCAGCCCTGTGGGACCTGGCCCCTGCCATCCACCACCTTCTTTAGCATTACTGGGGCAGGGGAGTGAGTGGGGTGGGGGGGTGAGAGTGTGAGGGAATGGGTAAGTGGGTGTGGTGAGGGCATGCAGCTTTCGGAGTGGGACGGCAGGGCTGCGCCACCTGCCGGAGCCTGGGGACAGGGCATCCAGGTGTGTCCCTCCCCGACCCACCTGCCTCTCCTGGGAGAATGCTCCTCTCAGCAGAACCGGCCAAGGTCACCTCAGCATTTACTAATTTGATTAATAAAACTGTGCATCAAGGAAGCATTACCCGCTAATCGGGGACGACAGGGCTGGCAGGTCCTGTCCAGGACTCAGCAACTTCCCTGCTTCCAGCAGCCGATCTGGACCCAAGAGGGGCTGGGACTGGGCACGGAGCTGCTACCTGCTTCTCGCCCCAGGCAGGTGGGGAGGGCCCCTTGCCAAAGACCAGACCCTCCCCATGCGGACAGCTGTGGGAAGGGTGGCCTTCCCAGCCCCGCCCTTGCCCTGCACAAGTGGCCCGCCTCCCGGCCCTCAGGCAAGCCAGGGCCTTTGCTCCCCTGGGCCAGGTGGGGCTGGGCATCAAGGGGAGCCCCAGCTCTCCAGGAAGCAGCGAACCCACTTTCCAGATGGGAAAGTAGGTGCTGAGCGTGGGGCACGGACCAACCGGCGTCCCACAGGGCCAGCGGAGGCTCTGCCCACACGCTTCCAGCCACTTGAGGCACCTGTCAGCTGTTCCTGGACGCCGAGAGTACTGCCACCCTGTGTCCAGCACACCTCAGCACACAGGAATGGCCTGGCCCACCCAGTCTCCCTGGCATCTCCCTAGTGTCCCTGGATGGCTGGGTTGGCCGAAGGCGGAGTCCCGGGCTGGCTCCGGGAGGCCTTGGGGATGAGGTCATGGACACGACTCGGCCTGGCAGGACCCCCAGCGGTCAGCCGTGGCCTGACCCCCACCCTGAGGGCAATACTGCACCCCCGTGGGGGCAGGACTCAGAACAAGCTGGCAGTGGCCTGCCCGGCACCCGAGGCTGAGTCCCGCCCCACACGACATCAGCCGGGGTCGTGTCAGCGCCTGGCCCAGCCCAGGAGTGAAGCCGGCGGCCGGGGGGCTTCTCCGTGTGTGCTGGGGGGTTGTCCAGGCTGGGAGAGGGGCTGTGCCCCGAGGGCCCACCTGGGCCGAGTCCTCTCCCCAGTGGCAGCAGCTGCCCTGACGGGGTGGCACGTGGGGATCTGCACACAGTGGGGGCGGGGGGGCGCGTGCCTGCCTGGCCCATGTGCTCTGTCCTGACGTGTCTAGGCGCTCCGGCTCTCCCGGCTGCCTGCCCCGTCCCAGCGCCCCAGCCCCATTCTGCCCCGCGCTCTCTGCCCCTGTTCCGAGCTGGGAGGTGCTCGGCCCTCCTCACACGTGGCCGCGCTGCCGGTCGGTCACGGCTTTAGCCCCCCACTTTCCGGTCCAGCCGCATCCCGTCGTCGCGGCGCCCCGACGGCCCGTGTGCCACAGACAGGGACGGCGCCAGCTCATCCACAAGCTCCACAAATACCTGGGAAGATGCAGCCGCCTGGTGCGAGTGTCCCGTGCATGTGCCACCCGGGGAGGGAGGGCGAGGCCCGGGAGCTTCCGAGGCGGCAGCGGGACACGGCCCCTGTCCCCGTGCCCAGCGCGGGGGGGGCCCGGGGGGACGTGGGAGAGCGTGGGGCCGAGGGCCTCCCCAGCGCGCGCCCGGGCCGCCCCCGCCCCACGCAGGGACGTCTCCTTTTCCAGAGTGGTCTCGCGCTGGGCGGGGAGGTCAGGGTGAGCGCACGCTGTGATCCTTTTGCTTTGCCAACAGAAAACTGCCGCGAGGGGAAAAGGCAAACTCCCTTTCGCTTGGGTCAGCAGTGAGCGCAGCAGATTACCGTGAGGAGAGGCGTGGGCGCGGAAGGGAGCCCCGAGGCGGAGGCGGGAGGGCCCGGGAGGGGGTGGGGCGCAGGGGTCACGGCGGGGCGGGGGGGGGGGCCAGGCGGAGGACAGGTGTCAGGGCCGCCGGCTGCAGGGACCCCTCCTGGCTTCGCGCTTCCCCCGTACACCCTCACTTCACTTCTCCCAGGGCTCCCACCGCACCCCACCCCCAGCCGCACCCAGCCCAGGCCCGTCCACCTCCGCCTCAATCTGCCCCGATCCCCCAAAAGGCAGGGCTGGCCCAGGAGCCTCCAGAACAGGACCTGGATCGGTGGCACACTCCAGCCGGAACCC
>NW_021146637.1:0-25000 GCF_002837175.3 Physeter macrocephalus
TGGTTCTCACTAATGACTTTAAATTGGAAGCCACATGATAACATCGGAAGCACACTGGCCTGGTGGCATCGTCGCCCGGCCCCTCTTTTCGCATGAAGGGCTGGTTAAAAGCAGTCGGCCTTGTTTTTATTTCTAGCTGGGTGGAGAGGGAGTGGGAACAGCATAGCGAGCCGTGCACACACTTGTGCAGGTGGCCGGGTTGGCAGCTGTCACCTCCATCAGCTGGGACAGCTGTCCATGCGAACAACCCCATGATGCATGCTTGGAGGAGACCAGCGTCACCAACTGTGCCCCTGGTGGAACCAGCAGGAGCAGTCTCAGTTGCCTTATGTTCTCAGTCTCGTGGGTGGGAGGGGGCTGTGTAGCTAGTGATTAAAAGGGAGTGCAGGATGTGGACAACCCAACAGCGAAAATAATAACGACCTAATTTAAAAGTGGGCTAAGGACTGGGACCGACGTTTCTTAAAAGAAGACATGTACGGGGCCAACAGCCATATGAAAACTGCTCAACGTTATTCGTGATCAGGGAAATGCAAACCAAAACCATGATGAGATGAGATATCACCTCACACCTGTCGGGATGGCTGTTATCAAAAAGAAAAGATAACGAGTGTTGACGAGGAGGGTGTGGAGACGCTGGAACTCTTGTGCACTGTTGGTGGGAATATAAATTGGTGCAGCCGCTATGGAAAACAGTATGGAAGTTCCTCAAAAAAATTAAAAATAGAGCTGCCATATGATCTAGCAGTCCCACTTCTGAGTATTTATCCAAAAGAATGGAAATCAGGACCTCAAAGAGATGGCCACTCCCATGTTGATTGCAGCATTAGTCACAATAGCCAAGATGTGGAAACAACCTAAGTGTCCATCAGATGAATGGATAAAGAAAATGTAGCATGTGCATACAGTGGAATACTGTTCAGCCTTAAAGAGAAGAAAATGTGCAGTATGCAAAAAACCTCTTACATGAGCTATCTAAAAGAGTCAAATTCACAGAATCAAAGAGTGGAATCTCGGTTGCCAGGGACTGGGTAGGGGGAAATGGGGAGTCACTGATCAACAGGCATACACTTCAGTTGAGATGAATAAGCGCTATAGATCTGCTGTACAGGGTCACAGCTATAGTCATCGCTACTGTATTGTATACTTAGAATTTTATGAAGGTAGATCTCATGTTGCATATTCTTACCACAATAAAATAAAATTTTTAAAAATAAATAAACTAAGACCACACTTAGTCACAAAAAGAAAAAGAAGAATTCTAGCTCTTGGTTTCAACCTGACTTTGCCCCTAACCAGCTGTGTGACCTTGAACAACCAAGTGACCTAAGCTCTCCACATCTGAAGTTTGTTGTTCTTAAAATGAAAGTTGTAATATTCTTCACCTCTTAGTTTTGCTGTGAGGATTAGAGGGGATAAAACTTGCAGAGGACTTTGAACAGTAGTTGTGCATTCAGTAAACGTTTCCTGTATTTAGTAATCAATGTCATAGTAACAGAAGAGCAGTATTTTTCACATACAGCATTGATTATGGCATCAGAGGCATGAAATGAGTCATGCATCTCCACCATCTTCATTGGTGGAGATGAGTTTTGACTCAGGTCTTGGAGGATGGAATTGACGGTGATTGGCAAATGGAAACCAGAAGCACATTCCAGTTAGGGTCCTACAGAGAAGGGGTCACAGATTTGTGTCTGATCTTCCAGCAGTGTTTTCTCCATTGGGACTGATTTCTTTACTTAGCTCCTTATTTCTTTTCATCATTTTAAAATGATGAAAATCATCTATTGCCATGACAACACAAGGCAGTCATGAACTCTGGCAGCTTTGTTTTTTATTCGGAAGTGATGTTCTGTCGAGACCACTTAAGCAAGTATCTCTCATTCTTCTCCTATCACTGTCTCTCACTTCCATTAACCAATTCATAATTGGATTGATAAGCTATCAATAATAATTAGACACTACAGTGGGATGAAGCCCAGTAGAATGACACGTAGGAGCCAAAAGAACCCATAGTAGTAATGTCAAATGTGTGCTCATTTTTTTTTATAGTTTTTAAGTGATTCGCTTTTTTTTTTTTTTTTTTTTTTTTGGCTGCGTTGGGTCTTCATTGCTGAGCATGGGCTTTCTCTAGTTGCAGCGAGCTGGGGCTACTCTTCCTTGCAGTGCGCGGGCTTCTCATTGCGGTGGCTTCTCTTATTGTGGAGCACGGGCCCTAGGCGCGCGGGCTTCGGTAGTTGTGACACGTGGGCTCAGTAGTTGTGGCTCAGGGCTCTAGAGCGTAAGCTGAGTAGTTGTGGCGCACGGGCTTAGTTGGTCCGCGGCATGTGGAATCTTCCTGAACCAGGGCTCGAACCCCTATCCCCTGCATTGTCAGGTGGATTCTTAACCGCGGCGCCACCAGGGAAGCCCGTGTGCTCATTTTTTAAGCTGACTCATTTAACAGCTTCTCATTTGTTCTCTAATCTGCATAGTATATCAGGTAGAGCACAGAGATATCTAACAATAGAAGAGATTAAAAACAGAGCTATCAAATTAATTCACCTTTTCCAAACCTGTCACATGTAAATCCAAAGAGGTAGGTAAATCAGCATTAGACTGCGTTGTACCTCTCTGCTCCTTGGGCATGGGGACTGCCAGATCAGAAAAAAGAGATGGGACCCATGAAGAGTTCGGAGAGGTTTTCTCCCACACTCCTTGGTGCAGATGACAAGACACTGACATGCAGAATTCCTCAACGTTTCCGTCGGGAGATGGCCCCCAATTCTGAGGGGTCATCTAGACCAAGCTGTCAGTTGTTACAAGATTTTTGCCAGAAAGCCTTCCTTCAGTGACAAGAAGCTCACTGATTCATTAAGCGGCCCATTGTATGTTCAGATAATTCCAGTTGTCAGAGAATTAGTACTCGTATTGAGCTGAAGCTTCTCCACAATTTCTAAAATTGGTGAAGAATTCCAAATATGTCTAACTTGAATTTTATTGCAGCTTGGCTAAACTTAGTGGTGTGGGGGGGCGTGTATGTGTGTGTTTAATTTGCTCATTTTCTAAACTATTCAGAACCTAAGGAGGATATATAGTCAGCAGGAATTGTCTGAGTCTGGGTCTACATATAAGGTACACTTACTAAAAGGATTTATTTTCTCTCCAAATTAGGAGTAAAGCAAATCCTATTTTAAGTGTCTTTAATAATAAATCTTTAAGGGACCATCACAATGGCTCCTTTAAGGCCACTCTCCCCAACGGATGTCATAGCAGGTTAGAGCTATTAGTTAGGGACATCCAGGGTCACCCCAATATCCAGGCCACCGCCCGAGGTCACACCAATAAATGGACAGCAGTGCCAGGACTAGAGCACGAGCTCCCAGGACGCATTTGGGAGCAGCCAGCCTCTGTGCTTCACGTGGGGTCCGCCACCCACAGACCATGCACCTGCCAGAATATTTCTGCGTTTTGTGAGATGACCAGATGAGTCACTGTGTGTGTGTGTCATTTAATCAGGCAGAACTGGCTGTGACCGAAGCTGAGAGTGAAGGGCAGGACACTTGGAGCTGCATGCTCATGGCCTCCGGCGCTGATCTTGGTCCTGGGAGTTTTGTGATGGTGCTTGGGGGCGGGGCGGGGTGTGGAGGTGGAGGGCTGGCTGGGCATTCCTTTAACAGCCACTTACTACACAACACAACAGACTGCTCGCAGACCAGCCCCGGCCCCCCACAGAAAGCAGCTGCAGGTTTCACCTGTCTATGTTTTTTTAAGGCGGTTCTCCTTCCTCCCAGTTCCACAGCTTTCCACAACTCTTGCTGCCCTTGGGTCCCTTCTCCCTACTTTCCAGGCATGGGGACCTTTCCCTGGCGCCCCACTTTCTAGTTCTTCTGCCAGATCTCAGTCATCCCCTCCCCGCTGATCCCATTTGCTTCCTTTTATATATATATATATATATTTTTTTTTATTTATTCATTCATTCATTCATTCTTTCATTCATTCATTCATTCATTCATTTATTTATTTATTTTTGGCTGTGTTGGGTCTTCGTTGCTGCGCACGGTCTTTCTCTAACTGTGGAGAGCAGGGGCTGCTCTTCCTTGTGGTGCACGGGCTCCTCATTGTGGTGGCTTTTCTTGTTGCGGAGCACGGGCTCTATGCACGCGGGCTTCAGTAGTTGTGGCACGTAGGCTCAGCAGTTGTGGCGCACGGTCCCTAGAGCCACGGGCTTCAGTAGTTGTGGCACACGGGCTTAGTAATCGTGGCTCGTGGGCCCTAGAGCCACGGGCTTCAGCAGTTGCAGCATGCAGTCTCAGTAGTTGTGGCTCGCGGGCTCTAGAGCACAGTCTCAGTAGTTGTGGCGCATGGGCTTAGCTGCTTTGCGGCATGTGGGATCTTCCCGGACCAGGGCTCGAACCCATGTCCCCTGCATTGGCAGGTGGATTCTCAATCAGTTCGCCACCAGGGAAGCCTGCTTTCTTGTTTCTGAATAAGCATATGGACTTTTAAAGACTTGAGATAGAATTTGCATGCCATACAGTTCACCCATTTAAAGTGTACTGTTAAATGGTTTTTGGCCTATTACGTTAATTTTTTAAGTTGTGGTACTACATATATAATAAAATTTGCCATTTTAACCATTTTTAAGTGTACAGTTCGGTGACATTAAATACATTCACAGTGTGTGCAGCCATCACCACTATTTCCAAAAGTTTTCATTCACCTCAAACAGAAACTCTGTACCCGTTAAGCAGTAACTCCCCAAACTCCTCTTCCCTCACCCCCTGGTAACCTCTAATCTACGTCTGTCTCTATGAATTTGCCTATTCTAGGAACCTCATATAAGTGGAATCACACAGTATCTGTCCTTTTGTGTCTGGCTTATTTCACTTAGCATAATGTTTTCAAGGTCTTCCATATGGTAGCATGTATCAGAACTTTATTTGTTTTTATAGCTGAATAATATTCCATTGTGTGGATATATCACATTTTGTTTATCCATTGATCAGTTGATGGGCACTGAGGTTATTTCCACCTTTTGGATATTGTGAATAATGCTGCAGTGAACGTTAGCATACAAGCATCTGTTAGTTCCTGCTTTCGGTTCCTTTTCGTACTTAACCTAGAGCAGAATTGCTGGGTCATACGGTAACTGTTTACCTCAAACTATGTTTGAGCAACAAGCATATGGGCTTTTTGCATTTAAACTGTTATAAGTAGGAAGTGTAGTTCTTTATTAATTAAGATATATCCATTTTATCAAAGTTAGCATGAAGAACTATAAATATATGCAATCAATTCATTCCTCACCTTCTTTTGAGTTCTTAATTATCATCTGCACAGCTCATTTGACAGTTCATCGTGGAAGTCTTTATGACATCCCTTCTCTTTAACTGATTATTTTAAAGCTTTTACTGTTTAACTTGTCATGTTTTTACACAGTCCCCCACTGAGATGTTAATCTCCTCCAAGAGCGGAGACATGTATTATATTTCTTTATACAGAAATTCCCTGTAGCACCTAGCATAGATCTCTAAGATACCTAACTGATGAGTTTTAACTTCTTTCATATCAATCTCTGGTTTAGTCCTAGACTAGAAACTTTTCCAGCAAGTATGTACCTTCATAGAATTCATTTTGCCTAGAGATGTTTTTTGCAAACCTGTTTTCACCTGTTTTTAAATGAAGTAACACTAATGATAATCATGATAGAAGCTAGCTTTTTTTTTTAATTGGAGTATAGTTGCTTTACAATGTCGTGTTAGTTTCTGCCACACAGCGAAGTGAATCAGCCATATGCATACATACATCCCCTCCCTCTTGGACCTCCCTCCCGCCCCTACCCCGCCCCCATCCCACCCAACTAGGCCATCACAGAGCACCAGGCTGAGTTCCCTGTGCTATACGGCAGGTTCCCACTAGCTATCTATTTTATACATGGTAGTGTATTTATGTCAAAGCTAATCTCCCAGTTCATCCCACCCTCCCCTCCCTGCCGTGTCCACACGTCTGTTCCCTACGTCTGCCTTCCTATTCCTGCCCTGCAAATAGGTTCATCTATACCATTTTTCTAGATTCCACATATATGTGTTAATACACGATATTTGTTTTTCTCTTTCTGACTTACTTTGTATGACAGATTCTAGGTCCATCCACATCTCTACAAGTGACCCAATTTCATTTCTTCTTATGGCTGAGTAATATTCCATTATATATATGTACCACATCTTCTTTATCCATTCATCTAGAAGCTAGTTTTTATAGTATACTTACTGTGTGTCATGCACCATCCAAAGCACTTTGCATGTATTTTCTCACTTCTCAAAACAAGCCTGTGACATAGGTACTATTAATATACATCTTACTGATTAGGAGACTGAATCGCTCAGAGGTTGAACAGCTGCACCACCAGCACATGCTGAAGTTAGACATCTGTCTGCCGGCGTGTGTCCTTATCCACAGACACAGTTAGGGAGGGACCCTTCTGCCCTGAACCGGGGAGGACAGAATATGCAGCCCCAGAAGAATTATCTGGCCCGGATGTCAGCAGGGCAGGGTTCAGGGAGCAGGGAGTCAGGCCTCCTGCGGGCTCACTCCCAGCCCCTCAGCCTTTTGTAGGCTAGCAGCCCTGCTGTCCTCCCACTTCCTGGGGCTCGAGTTCCCTCATTTCTCTGCCGCCCTTAGTGGTGGTAGGATTGATCTTGGAATCTGGCCTGTGGCTGGCTGTGTGACCTTGGGCAAGACACCTGGAGGGGGTGTTGTGGCTGCATTCGGTGCTCTATAAATACCAGCTTCTTCTCTTAGCAAAGTAGTTGCAAACTGACCGTCTTATTTAGGCAATCGATATTTCTTAAAAATAGACGATCAATATACAAAAATAGATGAAAATCCATTTTTAAAACCTTCCCAATAAGCAACAAATTCCATATTCGTCATCCCACCAGCCTCTCACTAGCTTGGAGGCAGACAGAATTGGTTCCCAGAGAAACCAAACATAAGTATCTCCGGAAAAAAGGTGCTGGCCCAGAGCCATCCAAAGCCAGGTCCTCCTGATACCTCCTGGTATCAGTGTATTAAGTCTCAGCTATAGGATGAAGACCAGGGATCCAGAGCCACGCCCTCACAGACTCAGCATCTCTGCCCTCACCCAGACGCAGTGCCAGTCCCCCACCCCATCGTGGGCCAGGCAGAGGGGAAGCTGCAGGAGGGCCGGGCCTCTCCTGAGAAGGGGACTCAGAGGTCTTGGGTCGCTGCTGTGTGTGGGATCAGCGTGCTCAGGGCCTCACTCTCTCCCGCCCCTCTCACTGCGTCCCAGTTCCTCTTGGATGTCCTGTTCCCTCCTGCTTAAATTGGCTGGGTCTTCCAGGTCCCGAGCCTCACGAGCTTATGTTGTTCCCTTCCCGGCGGTGTTTTTCTCCTACACCTGGGCCTCAGGTTGCCTGGGTCTGGCTGGGTTCTCTGTTTGCTTTCGTGTCCCTTTCCGGTGGCTCAGAGGGCCATGCCACACAGCTCTGTGCTGCACGCACCTCCCCGGTAAGTCAGCCGAGCCCGGCTGCACAGGGGACAGCCCAGGCCTGCCCGGAAGTTTCTCTCGCCCCCATTTCCAGAAGCTTCTGTGGGCCCCCCTCCAGCCCCTTCTCCCGTCCTTACGTATTCCCCCACCCCCACCGGTCAGACTGGTGACACTTTTGCCTCCCCGTTAGGGTTCTGGAGAGCAGAAGTCACATTCCTCCCCCGTCTCCGGCTCTGCCTGCCCCTGCCCCAGAGCACAGAGAGGCTCTTCGCCGTCAGTTTGGTGTCTCCCTCCCCAGCCTCTCACAGTCTTGGTTTCTCCCTTTCCGTCTCCAGCCCTGTGTCCAAGCAGAGAAAAAACGTCATCAGCTGTGTCACGGTCCACGACTCTCCCTACTCCGACTCCTCCAGCATCACCAGCCCCTACGCCGTGCAGCACTGCTCCGGGCACAGCGCCACCGCCTTCGACACCAAGGGGAGCCTGGAGTCGCACTGCACTGGGAACCCCCGGACCATCATCGTGCCGCCCCTGAAAACCCAGGCCAGCGAGGCGCTGGTGGAGTGTGATAGCCTGGGGCCAGGTAATCTGGGGCCGGGGCGGCCAGGAGCATCTCTCCGGAGGCTGGTTTTCTGGCTCCCTGCTGCTCGCCATCTTGTTACGGGAGAGCTACTAAGCCCCGGGTGGTAGTGGATCCTCGCCCAAGGATCCTGTTCGAGAAGACTCCTTGTTGTCAGCCCAGGAGGCCAGAGCTGACCTCACATCTGTCAGAAAAAGTCCTCCCTGTGATGGCCACCTCACTTCTAAACTGTATCTCATGAATGGATGGATGGATGGGGTATAGGGAGTTTGCAAAGAGTTGGTCGCCTGAGCGAAAACAAGCCTGGTCAGCCCTCGGTGTTTCCTACTGAGAGTGGCTTGTCTTTGCTCTCACGGGACTGTCCCTCAGGCGCCATTTGTTCTGGAATTATCCCATTTGGGCGCCCCTTAGGGTTCTCACACCTGGAGGCAATGCACCGTTTTAACATTCAGGAGAGTGAGCAGGAAGCCTTCCTTTTGTAATATGGGAGAAGGTGAACGTGAGAGAGAAGGCGAGTAAGGGAACCGGTGGGTCCCAGGGCCGGTGCATCTGTTTAGGAAAAGATACATCTGAAAGGTGAGACTCTGGACATTGACCCCTCAAACCTCTGCTTGCCGTGCACCCTCAAGTCCTCAGGTAGCCCCGCACGTACCCCAGTTATAAAGATCGCAGCCTTAAGTGCACACAGCTTGGTGTGAAGGGCTCTCCTGCTTAATTGACAGTGAAGGTCTCAAGGCTACGTTGTTGAAAACCTCAAGACCAGCCCTTTTACCGAACAGGAAGAGAAGGAAGTATTCCTTTTCATCTGTAATCTAAAGTCCAAAAAGCTCCAAAAACCAGATTTTTAAGTTTACAGCAAAGTCAGTTGGTAAAACCTGACCTGAACTAACCAGAGGCTATTTATAGTCCCTTTGTCATATTCCTGTTTGTGTCAGAGTCATATTTGTGCCACTTGGTGAACTGTCCCGGCAGAAATAATCACTTTTTTTTAATTACGTGGTAGTGCACAGGGCTCCACTGGGGGTAACCTAATATATTGAATATATACCACATGACCTTCTAAAATCGGAAATTCTTGATTTCAAAAGTGTCTGACCCCAGGGATTTCAGGGAAGTCCCTGGCGGTCCAGTGCTTCGGACTCTGCGCTCTCACTGCCGAGGGCCCGGGTTCGATCTCTGGTCGGGGAACTCAAATCCCACAAGCCACGCAGAGCGGCACAAAAAAAAAAAAAAAAAAAAAAAAAAAAGTGACACCAGGGATTTCAGATCAGAGACTGTAGACCTACAGGAGGAGACGATGCGTGTTGTAAATCGAGGATGCCCATGTTCCAGGACACCTCAGGGGAGCTCTGTAGTAGTATCGGTCCCTTTACACTTCAGGATGATGGTCTATGAGAACCGGCTCAGGATAGACCTTACGCAGGTCCTCTAGGAATTGATAAAGTAGGGGGAAAGGTAGCTGGTGCTGAATTTCCCTTGGCATTTTGAATACGGTGGAGGATGCACAAGGCAGCAGCCAGATCATCGCAGGCTAGATGTCTTCCAGCTCGGAACTTTGTCGGCCTGGGTGCTGGCACCAGGTGCCAAAGGTGACACAAGGTGACAAAATTGAGAGCTACTGAAATTTGAAGACTAGTCCAACCCCCTAGTTAAGACAGGTCAGGGGACTGAGGGCCAGCTTTGCCCCACATAACGCAACAGTTTTCTGTGGGGAACCACGACGGTGCGGGGGGAGGCAGCTCTGTGGAGCCCACAGGTCACGCCTGTCACGCTCCGTTGCCCGTTTCCACCATCAGCCGTCGAGCTGTGGGCCGCCCGTGGCGGTTTTGAGCACTCACCCCGCTGCATTTCCACAAGGACTGCTACAGCTGAAGGGCTGGGAATCTCTCAGGGATGTTTTCAACCAAAAAAAAAAAAGAAGGTTATTCTCAGTAAGGCTGCTGGTTCTAAGGCACCTAGTGCCACTGTCTCTGGGGAAGCCCATGGTATGGTTTCCCAATGTAAAGAGAGATTTATGCTCCCCTGTGAGGACACGCTGCACGGTCTTTCTAGTGACAGGCAAGGGGCAGGAAGGAACTTCATTCAGGTGCCTGTCTGCCCCCAGAACGTGGTCCTTCTCAACGCTGATAGCCTCCGTTAGCTCAGTTGTCCTAGGCTTGGAGGAATCCAGCAAAGCAGGCTTCCTTAGCATCCTGGGGCCCCGTTGGCCCATTTGCGGCCAAGGTGAGAAGCGTTTCAGCCACCTCCGCTGGGCTGCCAGGCTTCCCTGAGCCCCCTCAGGTCAGGACGGAGGCTGTGCAGGTGGCGGTCCATTTTCTCTCAGTGCTAATCCCCTCTGTGGGTCTCAGCTCAGGAAGGATCCGATTTCTCACGTAGCCTCCTCGGGTCTCTCGGGTCAGTTAAGGTTCTTCTGGGAGGCAACAGAGTGAACTCTGCGCTGCCTTAAGGCAAATAAGGAATGTATTGGAAGGGTGCAGGGCTGAGAGAAAGTTCAACAGCTAAGTCCCAGGCAGGACGGGAACCAGAACTCCTTGATCTGAGCCACTGGGGGCCTGACACCTGCTCTCTGGACACAGCTTCACCCTGACCCAGTGAGCCCCGGGCTCCCAGTTTCCCAGTCCCAGGGAACTGAACTTGCTGGTCCCAGCTTGGGGCAGACACCTGTTCTTGAGCGTCCGCTTTGGCCAGGGGACAGGGCGCTAATAAAGTCACCAACCGTAGTTAATACAGCTAACACCTTTAAGCGCTTAACACGTGCCAGGTACTAAGCGTTCTGCATTCATTAACTCACGTAATTCCCACAACGACACTACATGTAGTCACCATTACTTTCCCAGTTTTCCGTTTAAGAAAATGGAAGCACAGAGAGGTTAGCTAACTCCACCACGGCCATACGGCTGTCCCTCCAGGGCTCACCCAGGATTGAAGCACTCTCCCACCCGCCTTGTACAGACAGGGCCACCAGGGGCCATCCGTGAACCCCGTGCTGTTCCCGGGCAGCAGATCTACGAGCGCAGCTAGGCAAGGCTCGAGCAGAGAGCTCTGTACTGTCCTCCCAGCTCTGAAATACGCCTCTGGAACTTGACCTTCAGCACTTGCCTTCTCCACTCCATGGTCACTTTCTCTGCAGAAGGAAATTACTATTTTAGTCTCTTGGTCCCTTTCAGGACCCCCTCCCTGATTTTGGGGTCCCCTGCTCTGGCAACCTGACAAGCTTTGACCCTACTTCCTGTCCCCGCGATGACGGTAGCCTGGTTCTTGACACCATTTCATCTGAAGCCCTCTAATTTCTTCACTTGCAGCCTCACGCTATGGATCCCTTGCACTCAGAGTTTCTCCCTCAAATATAATTACCACAAAATGCCCAGAGAGTTGAAATAGGTGGAGAGAGGTGCCATTCACAGCTGGGCCCAGGCAGCAGACACAGCTGGTGATCTGCTGCAGGGCGGGAAGGAGTTGGATGCCTGCACAGTGGCACCGTGGCTGATCGACGGAGACAAAGTTCTCCTGATAGGCAGCATTTGCAGCTTAGCATCCTTCACCCTACAGTGGGTCCCCGGAACCCCGCCCTCCACCCCCCAGGCTTTGGAGGGCCTTTGAGAGTCTAACCAAGCTTGGCCGGAGCACCAGACCCCGATTCCACAACGCAGGTCAGCTGTGCCCACCAAGGCCTGGCTGGCTCCTGCTCTCCTGGGAAGCTTGTGAAGAATACGAATTCCTGGGCACCCCCGACTGGGGTGCGCTTCAGTGGGTAGGATGGGAGGGCCACTGGGCCCCAAACCACGGTTGGATTTGGGGTCTCTGTAAGGACGTGCTGCCCCCTTCCCAGTGAGGCAGCTCTCCCTTTACTTGAGGGGGACTGTTGCCTCGGGGAGGAGAAGGCTCCTCTTGACTTCACTGTGCTCCCCTGTCTCCTGTCCCCCGGTTTCTGGTTTGCCTTCACTTTTCAGCTTTCCCTCCATCAACAATTATCAGCATTCTCTCTTGCCGGCCCCAGCCTCAAGCGTCTCCTCTTGGACTTTGATCTCATCACCCTGGGATTCGTAATAGAATTGATCCAACCCAGTTATGTCAAGGGCCTGATCCTTATTATGTGTGCTTCACTAATTCTTAGCATCCTTCACCCCCAGGAACTGCCAGATTTGCCCATTTTACACTCGCGACCTCAGGGTATCTGACTGATACCATATTAGGCTTTTGTGTCTCCCAACGATGCTCAGCCCCAGTAAATCTTCTGAATTCTCTGCTGAACAGCACAAGAAACAGACCTGCCTCTGAGGTCCTGTGTACGTCTTGCCGGTTCTCCCTTAGCTACCAGGGTCTCCTCTTGAACGCCCCACTCTGGGCAGCTCCCTCAAACGTGAGTGGTTTTAGAGTCGGGAAGTCTGCGGAGGACAACGCAGGTTTTGGCGGATGTCTGGATTCCCTGTGCCAGAGTCTTCTTGGCAGTCACTGTGGATCACTTCCTCTTGATCTAGACGGAGCTTCAGCACAGAAATGTCTGACGTCAAGAGAGACACTGAGAGGCAGGCGAATAGTCGCACTCGATCCCGCACATCCTGTACCCGGGCGTACAGTCCTCTGACTTTGCCCTCTGGAGACACGAGCCCCACTCCGCCAGGAGCTGGTGTTCACAGACCACTCAGCACCGAAACTGACTAGAATGGTTTCTTTTGTATAAACCTCCTCACCCTATTCATTTTATTCCGGTTGTTTTTCCCCCTGGGACATGTAGTCCCTCCTTTGAGCCTCGGTTTTCTGTACCCTGCTGCATCTGTCAGTGTGTCTCTGCATCTCGGCAGATGGCCCCCCGCTGCACCCCTGGCTGGCACACGAGGAGCTGCAGAGAGCTCTCCTTCTGTCTCTTAGACTCTCCTTATGCTTTTCGGTGTCACCAGATAGTAATTCTAAAGTCCAGCAGAGTTTGCTCCCAACCAGTGCTGCGCCCAAGCCGCAGCCCAGGTGCCAGCCCAGAGTCGGCCTCCTCACCGGGTCTGGGGGCGATGCTGCCAAATGGCGACCACCCAGTCTCGGGAAGGGGTTCTCGGAAGACCCCTGTTGTGCCCCACGGAGTGGGGTCTTCCGGGCAGCTGAGGGCCTGTGACCGACCTGTGACCTTTTCCTTCTCCCAACACAGTCACCACCAGTCACCACTCGTCCTCCTACAAGTCCAAGTCCTCCAGCAACGTGACCTCCACCAGCGGTCACTCTTCAGGGAGCTCATCTGGAGCCACTGCCTACCGGCAGCAGCGACCTCTCAATCTCAGCCAGGTAAGCCCACCCGACGGCCGCTCGCCAGGGGCGCCAGGCTGGACCCTTGCCCACCTCCTGGAGCCTCAGCCCCTCCCGTGGCGGCAGGAGGCGCCCCGAGTGACCTCTGGTGTTCTCGTTCTGCTGTGGGTCACCTTGGGGAAGGCGGATCCCCGATTCACAGAGAGCCGGCCCAAAGCAAAATGACTCGTCTGACGTTCCGAAGTGCTTAGTGACGTGGTGCCAGAGCTTAAAAATAGGCTTGCCCTCGCCTTGCTATTTCAGCCCAGCAAAGGGTAAAACACTGCGTCTGGGTCCCATAGTCCGACCATGCTGGGCCTAGTGAGTCATTACAGTGAAGGAGGCCTCCCACAGGGACCTCAAACCCAGGAAAAGAGCCGGAGGATTCGGTGAAGGTGGGTGACATTCAGGGGGGGATGGAAACAAGACAGAGTCTCCACGGGCAGCGCTCACCCTGTGCGTAGAGGGTCGCTCAGGTCTGGGTTGCAAAGTGCACTCCGGGCCCTGTTTCCTTAGAAGCTCAAGAGGTGAGATAAGGGGGAGTTTGTGTGGAGAAGCCCTTCATCGGAAGCGGTGCCCCTGGGCTGTAAACCGAGGCCGCGTCTGTGTCATGACTTAGGTTCTCCAGGTGAGAGAGGGCTGCTTCATGTGTACCTGTGACTTCAGACAGCGAAGTGTCTGAGAGCCTGCAGTTTAGGGAGCAGGACTTCACAGTGAGAGAGAAAGCAGTCTGCAGTCAAAGAGGGGCTCCTTTTGACACTTCACAGCTGCAGGATGCCCTTGGGGGACCTACTGGCTCCCGTTCCCTTTGCAGCTGGCCCCGAGTGTCACCCAGCCCGGAGCATGGCTGGGCACGGCCTTCCTTCTCAGCCCGGGCTAATTGATACTTTGCGGGCGCGCGAGGGAGGCGTCTTCTGTTACGCCTGCCGCTCCTCTCCCTCCGCCTTCCCCCCACCCCTCCTCTCCTCCTTGCTCTCCTCCCCACTCTCCGCTTCTCCCTCCTCTCCCCCGCCCCCGCCCCCCCGCGGCCGCTGCGCATGCGTGCGCGTGTCTAGCCCTGACGTCGCAGCCCTCTCCTCGTGTTTCTCCCCTCTCCAGGCTCAGCAGCACATCACCGCAGATCGCACGGGGAGCCACCGACGGCAGCAGGCCTACATCACCCCCACGATGGCCCAGGCGCCATACTCCTTCCCACACAACAGCCCCAGCCACGGCACCGTGCACCCGCACCTGGCCGCCGCCGCCCACCTCCCCGCCCAGCCCCACCTCTACACCTACACGGCGCCCGCCGCCCTGGGCTCCACTGGCACCGTGGCCCACCTGGTGGCCTCCCAAGGCTCGGCGCGTCACGCCGTGCAGCACACCGCCTACCCAGCCAGCATCGTCCACCAGGTCCCCGTGAGCATGGGCCCCCGGGTCCTGCCCTCGCCCACCATCCACCCGAGTCAGTATCCAGCCCAGTTCGCCCACCAGACCTACATCAGCGCCTCTCCAGCCTCCACCGTCTACACTGGATACCCACTGAGCCCCGCCAAGGTCAACCAGTACCCTTACATATAAACACTGGAAGGGGAGGGGAGGGGAGGGAGGATGGCCAGAGGGGAGGAGGGAGAGGAGGAGGGACGAGGCGGGAGCTGGGCTTTTATACTGAAGGTGCCGCACAGAAACAATGCAAATGGGGCAGGGGAGGGGGGCAGGGACGGGACACAAATGAAACTTGAACTAGGAAGTAGGAGGACTGAGAGCGGAGAAGAGAACATTTTAAAAAGGAAGGGATTTAAGGAGGGAGGGAAATCTATGCTTTTTATTTTAAAAAAGAAAAAGAAAAAAAAAGAAAACGTCAGTAACAAAAAACCACAGCTTACGAACCCATTCTGCACCAGACTGGAAAGGGGAAGAAGAAGAGAGCCACGGAAGATTCCAGAAATTGGGGGGGGGGGGGGCGCTCAGCGTTTGAAGAACTTTATGAATTTTTCAAAGATTATTTTCATATGGCAGCAAGTGGCGTTTAAGAATTTGCTGTCAGGGACACCTGATATGATTTTTAATCTATTGGATTAAAAATCCAATAGATTTTTAATGATTGAACGTAAGAATTAGGGATTTTTCCAGAACTCTAAAGGGTCAGCAACCGTCTAGAAAGGTCAGGCCGTGGCCGGAGGAGGCTGGTATCTGGGGGCGGGTCCGGGGTTGGGGAAGCCCCGATCTGGCGCACTTGCTGGGAGCAATGGGGGCAGCCAGGCTGAAGGAGGACCCCTGGGAGAGGAGGGCGCGTTTTCTCTTTCTGAGCACTCTGGATAAATCCCTAAGCAATGATATTCCTCAAATGTCATTAATGATTTTTTTTTTCTTTTCTGAAGATTTCTTTTCTCTTTGAGTCCATCCCTCGTCACGTAGCGTAGGGCCCGCGGCGTCGCCGACACCCTGGTAGATGTCGCAGTCTGCACCTGTCTGTGCTACTTTGTGTTCACCCCCAACGATACCAAGAGACTATTTCTCAATGTAATTGCACAAGAAGAGCGATCTCACCTAGGCACGTGGCCCGCGCCGTGGTCCAGGTGCACGCGCGGGTGCCCACGGTGCCGCGCTCCTGTCCCCAGCACCACCGCCGGCTCTCGCAGACTTGGTTTTACATCTTTCCCTCCTAGTGCCTTAGCGACCGGGGACGCGGTTGAGGGTTTACTTCCACGGTACTCCAAGAAGCCGGCTGAGGCGAGTCACATCATCTCAGCCCTTCTTCTGTGCTGTTGCAACATTTTATTCTGGTCTTTCCTCTTTTTTTTTTTTTTTTTTTGTTTGTTGAATTTCTATTTTATTTTAATACCTGTTGTCTTTCCTGGACTGTTTGCTAGCAGAGAGGTGTCAGGCAGCTGGCAGGGGCTAGGAGAGCCCGTGGATCTGGAGAGAGATGGCACTTGCTGGGAGCAATGGGGGCAGCCAGGCTGAAGGAGGACCCCTGGGAGAGGAGGGCGCGTTTTCTCTTTCTGAGCACTCTGGATAAATCCCTAAGCAATGATATTCCTCAAATGTCATTAATGATTTTTTTTTTCTTTTCTGAAGATTTCTTTTCTCTTTGAGTCCATCCCTCGTCACGTAGCGTAGGGCCCGCGGCGTCGCCGACACCCTGGTAGATGTCGCAGTCTGCACCTGTCTGTGCTACTTTGTGTTCACCCCCAACGATACCAAGAGACTATTTCTCAATGTAATTGCACAAGAAGAGCGATCTCACCTAGGCACGTGGCCCGCGCCGTGGTCCAGGTGCACGCGCGGGTGCCCACGGTGCCGCGCTCCTGTCCCCGGCACCACCGCCGGCTCTCGCAGACTTGGTTTTACATCTTTCCCTCCTAGTGCCTTAGCGACCGGGGACGCGGTTGAGGGTTTACTTCCACGGTACTCCAAGAAGCCGGCTGAGGCGAGTCACATCATCTCAGCCCTTCTTCTGTGCTGTTGCAACATTTTATTCTGGTCTTTCCTCTTTTTTTTTTTTTTTTTTTGTTTGTTGAATTTCTATTTTATTTTAATACCTGTTGTCTTTCCTGGACTGTTTGCTAGCAGAGAGGTGTCAGGCAGCTGGCAGGGGCTAGGAGAGCCCGTGGATCTGGAGAGAGATGTGCGAGATGGATGGTGGTGGGGGAATCTGATGATGGTGATGGCTTTGGATGACTTTTATTTTGGAGACAGAGCAAGAGAGACTCCCCACCCTGTACCCTCACCCAGTTCTGTCCCCAGGGTTGGGAGGGGGGGCTCTGCCATTCGTTGGGACCACAGGTCCCATCTCTGTTGTAGGAATGTTGGCCTTGCTGCCTCCTTCCCGATGTAGAAGCATCAAAGGAGAGGAACCGCCTTCAGCCTCCAGTCCTGGCACAGCCTTCTGGTCACTGTCAGCGGGATGGAGAGGAGGCCTGGTACCCGGCCCAGCCCCGTGTTCTCAGACTCGCCCCGCGCGTCACTCTCGCAGCCCTGCCCCGCGCTTCACTCTCGCAGCCCTGCCCCCTCTCCTCTGGTTCCACCAGATGTGTTTTGCTCTCACCGTTTTGCCGGGTCCTTCCCTCTGTAGACAACCATCAGCCGTCATTTGCTGCTGAATCGTTCCTCGAGTTACCCAGGCCTACCCAAGGCACGCCTTTGCTTTTGGTTTTTGAGGAGTCTGGGGGGCAGAGGCTGGAGGGACATTTGTGAGGGTAACCATGTGGTCCTGTACTGCACTTTGGAAAACACTCCCACGGGCAGTTCAGTTTCCAAGGAAATTTGCCCTTTGCCCTCTTTGCACCTTTGATACATTCTGAAAATTTTCTCAGGCTTTGAACACTGGTGGGGGTGAGGGCAGAGGGGTCACTGTGTCCATAGCAGATGATTCTTAAAATACGTGAATGTTGGGAAACGCTATCTGGTCATCAGTGGGGCTTGAAAGGGTGGTCCTAATTGTTTGATTCTGGATGCCGAGTCCTTAACTGACCCCAAAGCCAAGTTTCCAAGGTGCAGAGAGATGGCTCCCGGTTTCGGACAGCAGTCCGTCCTCATCCTCCCTCACTTTCTGTCCTCGTTCTGTGGTCTCCCTTAACGATCGATCTACTGTGAAAGGTGTTTTTATCGTGATATCCGACCTAATTCAGTAACGAAGCCAAGCCCTTACCTTAGCTCTTAGCTGTGAAATGTGAAATAACTCTGGAAATTTTCCCTCTCCAAGCATAAACTCTACTTATCCTACAAAGAAATCGGTCCCCAGGTTGGAACCAGCCTAGTCCCGGCCTTAGGCCGGAAAGAAGGAAGGACACCGTGTCCCACTCGAGGCAGGGCAGGCTCGGGCAGAGCCCCAGGTACCCAGCAGGCCCGCCGGGGAGCCATTTGCAGCAGGACAAGATTCTGTCCTCGTGGTGCCACGATCAATACGTCTTTATCTGTACATGAGGAAGTGCCGTCGTTCTGAGACAACAGAAGCATGGCCCGTCCAGAGAGAGTGAGGGGAGGAAAGTCTTTGGAGGACATGGGAGCCAGAGTGCTCCCAGAGCCGCGCCAGCCTGGGGAACCAACCATCTCTGTTCTGGACTCTTGGCATCGGAGGGCAGCAGTGCCCCGTCCGATCTTCCCGCGCCCAGTTACAGAAGTCTTGGCTGCAAACGAGCCAGCATTTTTGCCTTATTGGGTAGCATCCTGGACCCCCTTGTACAGTTCACTTCCAGCCCTTTCTAGATCTGATCTTTTACAGGAAAAGACAACATAGCCTTCCATTTAAAAAAAAATTATTTTGTCTACTTAAGTTAGAAGTTGCTCTTTCACCTGACATTTTCTTTCCTTTTCTTCCAGATCAGGAATGAAAGTTTCATGCTGCTCATAAAGATAATATTATTGTACTAATTATTTTGGTTATTACCATTGTAATTATTATCATAATCATCATTTTGATATTTTAGTTGGGGTTTTAAAATGCACATTTATTCCAAGTATCTTTGTGTTTTCTCTTTAATATTTAAATTTATTTTATTATATCTGTGAGTATCTGAGTAAACAGGAGGGACATGCAGATGTCTAGTTTTGTCAGACCAAAAAACAAAAAAAAAACAAAAAAAGGAAAGGAAAGATCCAGGAATTAGGAAAAAAAGCTGTCAAGAAAGATCCACCACAGAACAAAAGTTTGAAGAATCAAAGCCTTTATCTCTATACAGGTCAAATTGGGCTCTGGACAACATGGTGCATGGTCACCATCAATACTGTATTTTTCTAGATTCTCAGTGGCCTGAGAGGAGATCTGAGGAGGCATCTCGTGGGCTGAACCCTTAGCCGTGGTCCTCTCCCACGCTCCCTGCGCTTCTGAAACCTGCTAAATAGATCCCGGGCATGCCTCACATCTGATACTGACCTATCAAGCAAAAAAAAAAAAAATCCCCTCTGCCCAGAGCTGACTCAGCCCCTTTCCCAAATGTCCCCCCTTTTCCCGTCAGCACACCAGGAGTATGGCTTACATCCTTCAGTGCAGAGATAACTGTCCCCTCCTAGAAGCCACTGGAGGTAACAAGCTCATGGAAGGTGCTAGGCAGGTGGTACCTTCCCCTGGGAAACGTCAGCCTCCCTTCCTCTCACTAACCACACTGCCCACTTCTTCAGTGCCCCCCAAACCCCGGTACATGTTCTCAGCACACAATTGTAGGAACAAACTATGGAGCCAAAAAAAAGGTGGAGGGTTAATAGGAGGCCAGAGGAACACTGACAAAAGTCCAGCAGCTCCTTGGACATTGCAGGCTGCTGCCCCCCTGAAATTGTTGGCCGACAGAGGGGCACAGTGGGGCCTCGCAGCCAGGCCCACGGTGCTCTGTGCCATGGGCTTTTTTAATCAGCTTGAGGTGCCCACACGCTACCCACCAAACCCAGAAACTACCGGGCCCCGGGCGGGTAAAGGAAGGTCTGAAATGGCGGCCTTCACTGAAGCTGATGAAGGGAGACGCCAGGCCATGCCCAGCCCAGAGCCGCTCAGCAAACGTTAGCACCCTCCCCGAGTCGCTCTCTGCCTTCCTCTTCAGCCAAGCACAGAGCTGTGGTTCCGAAGCCCCAGGAGAAGACCCCATGGGAGAGGCCAGCCCCTGCGTGGGCTCCTTAGCATCTGCCCCAACTCCCATCCTGCCCTCCAACTCCGAGTCGCCCTGGCAAATAGGATGAATAGAAGGCTGCCCGTCCCTAAGACCCAGCTCTGAAGTAGAGGGATGCCGACCTAGTCCTTATTTAGATCACAAATAATATAGAACATCATCTGCTCTGGAATTGGCTCCATCCCTCTGTACTGAGGAAACGTGGTTAAGGCTAAAAGGGAAGGTTGAAAAGGAGAACCTCATAACTGGAGCCATAGGAACCGCAGGTCAATTTGCTTCAGCTCGGTGGGGTCTTGCAGACCCCTCTGGGTATTTGCACCCGTATCTCTGCGCTTAGTGCCTCTTTCATGATGTTTTGGCTGTTTCCAAGGAAAGGGGTGAGCAGGCCGATGGGTGGGAGAGTCTGAGGCTTGGTGCCAGTTAATACTGTGAAGTGGAACATGGGGTTGATGGAGTTGAGAGGGAAGAGAAGGGTTGGGGTAAACCAGCGGTTGTCTCCTGGACTGTATTTGCATTCTGGCCTTATTGGCGGTGAGCGGCTGGCGGGCTGTGGGAGCCAGCTGGCCTTGTCCTCTTCACCCTGGAAGACTCAACCCGCCCAAACACCAGATTGTGGGATGTAAGGAAGGGAAGGTGAGATCAGCCCAGCTGCTAACAGGCGGATTTCCCTCGACCAGATCTTTGGTGTTGCAAACACTCATTTTTGAACAAGCTTGCGGTGGAGGATTTGGGTTGTGTGAGTGCGTGTGAGTGAGTGGAGCAGACTTTCTTGGAAACTGGAGGAAGGAGATGAGGAGGCTTAAGGAGCTATTGCTGATGGGCTGTGGTTGATGAAACGCGATGCGTCGACGGGCTCGCCCCGGCTTTCCTCCCGGGTTCTCTGGCGCTGGGGCCGGGGTAGGATGTGGGGCTCTCGCTGGCCTGTTCAGCAGCTGCTGGGATAGAAAACAGAGAGAAGAGGAAAGCGAGGTGCCCCCAAGCAGCAGGGAGGGTGCAACAGAGAGGCCGGGCCTCCTTCCGCAGGTCGCGGGCCTCGCCACGTGCCGCTCAACGCCAGCCCAAGCAATTCTGCCAAGAAATATGCCAGCGCCAGGGCCGTGCATGCTTCCCTCCCTTTTCTTCTCTGTCCTTTCCTTCTGAGGAAAAGTTCCTCAGAGTTGAGCAGGCCCGAGCTGTCCTAACCAAATTGGAAAGGAAAGTGAAAATCTTCCTTTCTTTAGCCAAAGAACCCTTCTCAAAGACACCCCAGATATGGACAGAGCAGCGTTCCTCTCCTTCCTCTCCCGGCAGTAATGACTTTGTCAGAGATGTGACCCCATTTGTCTTTCTTTCCTCTATCCTGACTGGGATTTTTTTTTTTTTTTTTTTTTGCATTTATTTTAAAACTGTGCTCATCTTGTAAGAGGAGTGGAGGTTCATAACCCTAAATGCTGCTACTGTTGGGAAACTGGAGGCACCGCACAGATCTGTGGGCTTAACTAACCTCACGTTACCTCGGGCATCGGCCAGAGCAGACCTTCTGCCAGGAGGTGCGGCCGCATCGGGGTCCGGTGCACGCTGGGGCCGGACTCGGGGTGTCAGTTTTTTTCCGCTTTGCTGCCTTAGGACACTCACTTCTGATCTCCACAGACTGGACTCAGTGGAGAAGTGGAGACGGTGAAATGACATTGAAACGCAGTAGAAACCTTTTGAAGGCTTTCGGCGCCCTCGCTCACTAGAGCGACCCAACCTAGGAAAGGTTGCTCACATCTTTCCTGCAGCTTCCAGAAGCCCTGGAGAGCCAGCTCCAAGCCAGTTCTTCCCTTGAGACCCAGTGAGAATTTACAGAGAAGCGACCCTCCTGTGGGGCACGCTTGCTCTGGGTACCTCTACCAGCAGGGAGCTTCCTGATGCTCCAGCTTGACTCCTACAAGCCTTCGAGAGCCCCTAATCACAGGCCCTTGCATTAGAATGCTACGTTGACTGTCTCTTCTTGGTAAAACTTGTCACATCCCTCCAGTGAATAAGAGCCACCATTTGCTGAATGCTTCCAGTACGCCAGGCTCCTGCCAAGTCCTGTGTGAGCTCGTGGCACCCTCAGATCCACGCCATTTACAACACCCCCTCCCCCATTTACAGAGGAAGGATTTGATGAGACAGCTGACCCTCTAAGAAAGCAGCATGTGTTAAAGGAAAGAAAATACCATGGTGGCCCAATATCCCCAAGTTTCTGGTGAAGTTTTTTGTTAATCAGACCGTTACTAAAATATGAATTGTTTCACTTCTTTTTTTTTTTTTTTTTTTGCGGTACGCGGGCCTCTCACTGTTGTGGCCTCTCCTGTTGCGGAGCACAGGCTCAGCGGCCATGGCTCACGGGCCCAGCCGCTCCGCAGCATGTGGGATCTTCCCGGACCAGGGCACGAACCCGTGTCCCCTGCACCGGCAGGCAGACTCTCAACCACTGCGCCACCAGGGAAGCCCTTTTACTTATTAAATTAGTATCAGTAAGTGGCTTCTTGTTTCTGATGAACCATCTAATGATGTTCCCATTAATTGTGTGCCAAACACTGTTCTGACAGTTGCTCATGTTTATCCCATTTCCTTCCGTCTTTGTAACGACCCCATGAAATCGGCAGTACTAGTCCCTTTACAGATGAGGAAGCTGGCTTGGTGAGCTGGTAACCAGCCTAGGATCACACAGCTAGTAGGGGAGCCTAGCCTTGAACCTGGGCCTGCCCGGCTCCAGAACCGAGCTTGCAGACACCAAGCCTCTGCTGTCTTCTGGGTACGTGTGAGCGAAGAAAGGTCTCGAAGGAACATCGCCCCGTGCCACCCCTGCCCCATGCGTGGAACTCAGCAGAAGGTCTGTGTGTAGAGAGAGTCCTAAATTGGATCCAAACAGCAGGGGCAGAATTAGTTTGACTTTTAGAGAAAATCTTAGGGGAGTTTCTTGATTCATAGTAGAGTTCATTTTCTATTCCTTTCCAGTGTACCAATTAGCTTTAGTAGTGCTGCTACAACAAACTCTTATAAGAGTGAAGAAAAAAAAAGTGTTCTTTTCTTTAAAAAAGAAAATAATTTTTTTTCTTGCTTATAGTTAATTCTAGAAAGGCAATACTAAAGGTATATATTTTTTTCAAAATGCTATTTTTTACTGCACTGATAAATATGACAACTCTGGTCTCTGTAATCGATCCACTCTTCAGCTCTGGGTAGAACCAGATGCGGGATTCACACCAAATTTGTAAATACCGTATGTGGGTCTGGTGTCCAGGAACTGTTTTCTTTGTGCTTAAAAAAAAAAAAAAAAAAAAAAAAAAAAGAAGAAGGAGAAAGACAAGATGACTTTCAGAAAGAGGAACAATGTTTTCTTTCGAGATAGTCTTCTCAAAGAAATGGAAAGCAACAGTTGTATAAACTGAGAAAAACTAGCCAACTTTCAGGAGATAAGGAAGGAGAGTCTCTTGCTGAGGTATGAGATTAATAGTAACACAGAAGATTTTTACTTTGCTTGAAAGGTGGCGAGAATTTAGAAATGCTTTAGGACTAGATTTTTAATTTTTTAGAAAACGGTCACCATTTGTTATGAAACATCTCCTCAGTTGTTTGGGGTGGGGTTTTCGTTTCTTTTTTACTTTAAAAACTACTTTATTGACTGGCTCCAGGCATGTTTGCCTAAATTCTTAGGTAGTTTACACAAGTTCTAGAATCTTCTAGAACTTAAATTCCATTGGAAGCAAACCCAGCTGATCAGAATTTGAGATCCTGGTTGGTTTCATTCAATAGGTATTCTGGAATTCTGACAGAACACCTAAAGATTTTTTTAAAGAAGGTTTTAGATACATTATCTTACACAAACTGTGACCTGATGGCAATAATTACCTCAAATGTGGGCATTCATCCTGGTTATAGCCTTTTTTGAAATCATGTAGCCAGCTTGATCTTGGGATTTAAAAGACTATGAACTCTGTGTGGGCTGAAAATAACGATTAATGCACACCCTGGTCATTGTTGCTTAAGTGAACTCTGAAAATAGGTAATCTTTACAACAAAAATGGAACCAAGGAAGAGATTATTCCTTGTGTTTTGTAATCAAATGTGATTTTCAAATGCACATGTTAAGTATATATGTTTCTAGCTACTGTAAAATGCTGTTAGGCTTCTAAGATACCAAGAGAGTCACATTTTAAAATGCGTGAACTAAATAATTGACTGTGGATACTTAAGCATATTTCTGGCTACGTTTTATAGTTAAAGTGTTTTATAGTTTACATGGTAAACTGGTACTTTTTAAAGAAAATTTCTGTTTATAACTGACATCTTCAAACCCCAACAATTTTGCCTCTTTCGTTGGAGGCCACGTTCCCCCAAGGCACCCCAAGGCAGGTGTGTTCTACCCGTACTGTTGTGTAGCCTTCCATATTACTGGTTTCCATGGGAACGCGAGAGAATGTGAAAGGATTTCCAGGTCAAGCAGGGAAGGGGTGAGTCCACAGCCTGGGCCAGATGCGAAGATCTCGTGCCACGTTGTATCCACACTGGTCGTCAAGGCCTTCTCTTTGACATCTTGGAAGAGGCAGAGAGAACAGATACCTGGTTTGTTGATTCTGTCTTGATTTGAATGTTTAATTTATTCATCGGTCCACTGACTTCCAGTCACCGGGCAGTAGAAGACACTGGGATTCAGGTGGCCCCGAAGGTACAGCTGCTATTTCTGGGCCCCCAGCAATATTCTGATTGGCGTTTTGCAGGGGAGAGTCATACACCCCTGTGCCCGTATTTATTGGTTGGGTTTTCCATCTATCTGCTGTCATTTATTCCTTTTCTCCTTTAAAACAAAATAAGTGTAAAAGGTTGCGTTTCCTTTTTACTCTTTGTCAAACTTCGTTTTGAAGCCTGGGTCATTAGGAGGTGGGATCTAGATATTTTGCGAGAGATTGTAAGTGCTGCTGAGTGGGAGGAGGGGACTGAGGGGCATTGGGGGTGGGGTGGGGACGGAGCCGTGAGATCCATCCAAGTAGAGGTCATAATTGAGAGGGCCCATCACCGTGATGCAGGAGCCAGTTTCCCTAAGAGTTTTGGTTCATTTCTTCTTTTCTC
>NW_021146638.1:0-17661 GCF_002837175.3 Physeter macrocephalus
ATAATTTTTGAATGGGATTGTTGGGTCACAAGAATGGATATTGTAAAGCGAAGACACATTTTTAGATTGGCTTCCAAAAAAGGCTTGCACCAATCCTGCCCTCACCAGTACAAGTACCAGGCTTTTTTATCCCTTACCAATCTGACAGGTGAGAGTGACATTTTAGCGTTTAATGTGGTTTTTCTTTTTTTTGCCCACGCTCCGTGGCTTGCGGGATCTTAGTTCCCCAACCAGGGATCGAACCCATGCCCCCTGAAGTGGAAGCTTGGCGTCTTAACCACTGGGCCGCCAGGGAGGTCCCCTTCATGAGCTCTTGTAAGTTAGGAGTAAGGTATTGAGCACCTCTCTGTACAGTTACCGGGCCTGGGTATGTGGGGCCGTCACGTTCCAGAGTTTTCTGCACACAGCACCACGTGTGTCCCTTTGCCTCGTTTCAGGAGCAGCGCTGGGCCCGTTGCTGGCCGGGCTCCTCTCCCCGTCGGGATGGAGCAACGTGTTCTACATGCTGATGTTTGCAGACGCCTGTGCCTTAGTGGTGAGTCATCTTGCTTTCCACCCAAGCAGCTTCCACGAGTGTCTCTGTGGCTGTCAGCCAAACACCGGTGGCACTTTTTCCCGCGGACTCCTGCGGCTCTTGGCGGAGTTTGGGCCGGTGACAGACCCCTAAATGTTCGTGGTCCCTAGGCCCTTCCTCTGGTTTAAACAGCTGTCCGAAGCAGCAGCAGGTGGTTTCCAGCAGGATGGGAGAGAGGCTGAGAGGGGGCTCGTGTGTGCCTCGGGCGGGTTCTCGAGCTGCTCTGCTCCGAGGCGTCCACCTGCGAAGTGGGCAGAACAACAGCACCAGGCACGGGATTACCGCGGGGAGTAAAGGGGACGGTGCCCCGAGCTGGCCTCCCACCCGGTGCCACGACTGTCCCCACACCCCTCCTGCCCCCAGTCGGCCGCCCTGGGGAAGCAGCTGGTTCCCACACCCAAAGGGCTGCAGTTCAGAAGAGGAGCCGGGGCCGCAGACCTGAAGCCACCGTCTCCTCTCGCGTCACCCAGAAAACCGAATGTTGATCCCATTACAAATGAGTTGAGGATCTTGGAAATAGCAACTCCATCAGTTGAATGAAATTTTTATATTTTCATTCCCGGAAGCCCTAAGACACAGCTCCCCCCCCCATTTCATACAGAATCAAATACCGACTCTCAACTTATGAACCTGTTAGGTGTTAAAAGCAGCTCCACAATTAAGAGTCCCCAGAACATTTCCGCCAAGTAGCAGTGAAACTTCCATCGTTATGGCTGTTTAAGGCTGAAAACACTTCAATTTCAGAAATACCAGGTAATGTATACACTAAACTTCCATTTAAAGCACAGCTAAACTCGTAAGAAAGGAAAGGATAGCCCCAGGACCCCAGAATGTAAAGATATTAATAAGTACCCAAGCTGATGCTGGAGCAGCCAGGGTGAGTCGGCGGTCTCGGGAATTGAGGGGCTGGGTGGTTATGCCTCCCCCCGCCCCACAGCCCTGGGACTAAGAGGCGAGGTGCTGGGCTGGCCCAGGATGCGGAGCTGGAAGTGGAGACCCCTCGTCCAGCCCGGACCGTCGGGGGTCCCTGCGTGTAGTGAAAGCATGCACGTTTGCACACTGGTACAGAAGACAGCCAGCATCTGTGCCGTCTCAGCCCACACGCCAGACTGGGGGCAAGTCTGCCCTGAGAAGTTTTAGCCATGGACCTGCTTACAGTAACCTTCCATTTTTTTAACTTAGCATTATGTCAATATTACATAACACCTACAAAAAATTAAATAAGTTGGTTCCAGGGTGGTGATGTACCTGGTTCTTCGGCAGAAGGAAATCCCAAACCATGTGAGAGGGACAAAGCTCACCCTCCGCTGCGTGGGGTCCCCCACACCCAGCTGCAGATGAGCTCACACTCCCAAATCAGGAAACAGTAGGAAACGGCCCGCTGTGACGGAGGGACAGGCACAAGAAACAGACCCCCAAACGGCAGGTAAAAGGGTTATCGGATAAACTGTAAAAATAAACTCTTGTAACATTACTAAGAGGATCATACTGAGTGAAGTCAGTCAGAAAGGGAGAGACATACCATGTGATATCACCTACATGTGGAATGTAAAATATGGCCCAAATGAACCTATCTGCAAAACAAACAGACTCACAGACATAGAGAACAGACTGTGGTTGCCGTGGGGGAGGGAAGGGCTGGGAGTTTGGGACTAGCAGATGCCAACGATTATACAGAGGATGGATAAGCAGCAAGGACCTGCTGTAGCGCACAGGGAACTATATCCATCTCCAGGGATAAGCCATAATGGAAAAGAATATAAAAAAAGATTTGTCTCTATGTGTATAACTGAGTCACTTGGCTGTACAGCAGAGACTGGCACCACATTGTAAGTCAACTAGACTCCAATTAAAAAAAGATGAAAAAGAAATTACTAAAGATGGCAAAGAAGGAACTGAATTCATGAGCAAAGAACAAGAACTAAAAAAGACAGAGCTGGTGACGTACAGGTATAAGGAAATCACCCAGAATGCAGCCCAGAAAGAGAAAGATGGAAAATACTAGGGAGCAGATGGAGACTGGAGGCTCAGATGAGACGGCCCAGCACCGTCCAGGAGGAGTCCCAGAGGAAGACACGAGAACCTGAGGTCGAAGCAGTCGTTGAAGAGGAAAGAGCTGGGTGTGAGGGATGTGGGAGAGGATCCAGGCGGATCTGCAGTCCCCAGAGGACGGCAGACTGGCTTGGAAGCCCCGACTCCAGTTACTTACAGGAAACACACCTGAAATGTCAGAAAGGACGAAAGGGAAAGAAAGGGAAAACACATAACAGGCAAACAATAACTGCGAGGCCGAGGCACCGGCTGGATTAGATGAGAGACTACAGCCAAGATCGCTGCAGGAGGGCTTCCCTGGTGGCGCAGTGGTTGCGCGTCCGCCTGCCGATGCAGGGGACGCGGGTTCGCGCCCCGGTCCGGGAGGATCCCACGTGCCGCGGAGCGGCTGGGCCCGTGAGCCGTGGCCGCTGAGCCTGCGCGTCCGGAGCCAGTGCTCCGCAACGGGAGAGGCCGCACAGCAGTGAGAGGCCCACGTATCGCAAAAAAAAAAAATCGCAGGAGAGAGAGCACGGAGGACAGTCAGCAGGCGGCTCGGTGGTTCCACTGAGGACAGTCTTTTCAGCCTTAAAGACCAGACACGCCTCTTCTCTTCTGGGGTCAGCAGGCCAGTTTCACCTCCTTCCACGTCTGAGGCTGGGCCTCCACGAGCCCGGCAGGTGACCCTGGGGGCCTGCGGACTGTCCGGCTGTGGTCCCGCCCGGGGGCCTGCTCTCCGAGCCCCGGGCCTTCCCCTCTGCCTCTGGCCCCCCGTCACACGGGGACTGCGGTCCCCTGGGCGGGATCTGGGGCCAAGAGGCCCTCTCCCTGCTGGGCAGTGCACACAGACGGCCGCCTTTGTCACGTCTGAGAAGTTGGTGGGGCGGCCATGGGCCGGGGCTCTCGCAGAAGCTGCCCCATGAAACAGGGCCGCTCCCAGGATGGCCGGGAGCCTCCGGTGCGGCTGGCTGCGAACCCTCGCCTGGCCCTCAGAGACCCCCTAGTCTCCCCCAGTGTCACCGCGACCATGGGTCACCTGGTCCTCACTCTCTGTCTTTTGCCCATTTGGACACTTTATGACTGGACTGGTTTCATTTTAAACAGACATCCTTCTGGCTGGAATCTGTCCTAAGGGCTTTATTCCCAGGAGCACGGCCTCCGCAGTGACACGGGGACTCAGTGCCCAGCAGCCCTGCCCTGGGACCTGGCCCGTGGGCAGCTGTGCGGGGCACTCCCGCCGCTCTGCCGGAGGCTTTTAAGTTCTTTACGTTCTGAGGAAGAGGCCCCCCCGTGGGCAGCCGCCTCCCCAGCGCCCCGCGGGAGAGCCGCAGACGCGGTGAACTCGAGCGCCCGCTGGGTTGGGCTCCCGGGGGGCGGGGCTGCTCCGGCACCTTCCCGGTGACAGCGGGGCACCAGCCCCAGGGTCTCCCGGCAGTAACCGTGGCCTTGTCTTTGCTCTGGGTGCAGTTCCTGTTGCGCCTCATACACAAGGAGCTGAGCTGCCCGGGGTCGGCGACAGGAAGCCAAGCTCTGTAAGTGCGCCCCGCCCCTCCGCCTCTGAGCGCCAGCCCGGCCTGTCTGCTGCCACGCCTGCTTCTCCTAAAAGACCACACCTCCCCCGTGGTCCCTGGCGCTGCACGCCTCATTCACGCTCATTTTTCCTTTCCTAATCAATACCCGGTGTGGATACGACCCCGGCAATCTCTCCTCAAAATGGAGTGAAAAGGCGTGCGGGAAATTTGCCTCTTTCGTTCTGCTCTTTGAGCTGCAGCTTCGGACAAACGTAGCAGCTCCCGGCCTCAGCCTGGCTCCCCCTTCTGTGTCCTCTCCCCTTTTCTGTCCCCAAGGCCTCAGGACAGGAAGGGAGACGCTCCAGGCTCTGCGCTTTGGGCGTGAATTGAGCGCTGCAGGCTGGGTGACCAGCTGCTGTTTCACCCTCCTCTTGCAGGTTTAAGGAGCATTGACCCCTGGAGTCCCGTGGAGGGAGGCTGGGCCAGTCCTCCACAAACTGTCTTTCAAGGAAGAGTTCAAATAAAGGATCCTGTGTTGAAAAGAGTGATTTCCCCTTGCCTTTTGCACATTCACCTGGGAAAGACACACAGGCCACTTGGAGAAATCCTGGTACTGTGTCAGCCGGGCCGTGGACTCCCCGGCAGCGCTGGCTGCCGCCCGCTGAGCCCCACGAGCTGGCACCTCGGGGCGCCGCGTGGCCCCTCCGCATCCTGAGTGACAGCGGCGCCCGGGGAGCCTCGGTCTCTCTCAGGTACTTCAGCGCGGGATGTCGGAGCGGGTGGAGCTCAGGTGGCAGGAACATGCCGGGGGACAGTCAGGATGCTGCAGGCAGTCGGGGTGCGGACAGCAGAGACGGCTCTGCAAGGACAGAGCTGACACCCGCATCAAAACCACGACAGGGCTCAGACCCGTCATGCCACCCAAGAGATGTCCCCAGCACTTCCCCCTGCTCTGCACCCACCCGGCAGCCGTCCGGGGTGGACCGCGGTGAAGCCCTCAAAGCCTGTGGACAGGCTGGAGGACAGGCGGCCGCCCCGGAACCCCGGGGGTTCCCGTCACCGGAGCCCCAAGGGCCCCGAAGCCACTGGCCCCGGGTAGGGTCGCGGGGAGGACGCGGCGAGGCCGGGCCCCCAGCCCAGCCCTCTGTCTCCCCCATGACGCCACGCACAGACCTGGGCCCGTCCTTGGTGACACAGCACTGGAGCGGATTTATTTATTGCAATGGGTCATGTGTTACAGAAGCTTAGGGAACGTGCGTGACTTCTTGTTATTGATTCAGACAAACTCCGATTGTTCTCTAACCACTTGTTTCCTCGGGTGTTGCCTCTCGGTTGTTGACCTTTGAAATAAAATGTTTAAAAAAAAAAAAAAAAAAAACTCAGGCAGAATGTTGGTCATTTCTGCTCACATCTCCATTGCATTCAAAACAGAAAACTTCCACATAGAGCCTCGTGCTGTTGGTTTTCTCAGGGTCGGACACAGTCCGCGGTTTTGCAGCTGGAAGCAGAGACCGTTTCCGGCAGAGTGGGGGGGGGGGAGTCACCTGCTTGCGGACGACTCCCCAGTCTACACAGCAGGTCGTGCCCAGGCCCCAGCAAACCCAGCGGCTGGATATTTTGTAAATCGTGTGATGCAAGGAACACCCCAAGGCTTGTCCTTGCCGGTGAAATGTCACGCCCCGGCAGAGCAGGGCTGCACTTGAAAACTGCACGGTTCAGGGCAGGCTTTCAGACGTCCTTCTTAGAACGGGCATCTTCTAAGGTGACACACGTCTTTGCCAGACAGGGTGCCGAGTGTTAGCTAACGCCTGTGCGCTGAAAGGAAGGCTGTCCCTGGGGCCGCGGTCAGGGTCTGGCCGTGGATCCCCGTCGTCTGGTTGTCCCCGCTCCCCAGTGGGGGGCAGGCGAGGTGAGGGCTCTTCTGAGCACAGTGGTCCCCACAGGGAGCTTGCTTTTTTATGAACCGGAGTTACTTACACACTTAAAAAGGTTTTTATGAACCAAAGTTACTTACACACTTAGAAAGTTTCCTCCTACTAAAGATAAAATTTCCATCGACGCTAAGTGGATTCCATACAGTTTCGCACACACAGTTCACTCAGCCTCGTCCTTCCGTCCCTCCGGCATCCTGTGTTTCATCCTCTGCCTCTGGCCCACACGTCCTTCTCGTTCTCCCTCCCTGCCCTTGGCTGTAACAAGCATCCTTCTCGCCTGGCCTCCAGGGATCGTGGTGGCCTAAGTTTGTCTGTGCCCTGCAGGCTGCGGCCCCCTTGCTACCGTATAGCCTCTGTCCTTCTTTCTTTACTAAATTGCATCAACAAGGGCAGGAACAGACTCAGAGCACAGTTCTGTCTGGGGCCTGAGCTGGTCAGATGCCCAGGTGAGGTCTCGAGTTGACCCAATTCAGTTTTGCACCTTCCCCGAAGAATAGCCACCCTCTGTTGTGGTTCAGCCACAGAAAGCTTTTTAGGAGGTGACCGTTGTTCTTCCCAACCCAGGGCACTGAGGTATCAGAAGAAAATCTCGCACAACCCACAGAGGAAGAGGGGCAGCCGCCCTGAGCCTGCAAAGGGACAGCAAACAATGCCCTTGAAGGGGAGAGTGGACCCCTTTAGAAAAGGAGGCTCACACACGGCTATTTCTTAAAGCAGCTTGGCTGAAGCATTCTCCATCCATGAATGGAAGATTTCCTCCTGACTTTTAAGGAAAAAAGTATATGATCTCAGTATAAAAATACATCATCGTTTCATCCCGCGCAGTAGCTGGGGTAATAACTCTCTGCAAATAGCCAGCCGTGGTGCCTGCATGCTTGTATTCATATGGAAATGTAACTCTGCCCTTCTTGAATTTATATGTCAGTAAGACTTTCCTATTCAAATCCATTAAAAAGTGCCCAGGATGATTGAAATGCAAGCTTGTGACAGGGGGCAGTGAGGGAGCCAAGGGCGGGGCTACGGCCCTCCAAGCACAAAGGAAAGAGAAACTGGTCTTAGAAACTCACCATGATAAAGAGCCCCCTCAAAGTCAAAAACCAGAACCGCCGCCCCCCCTCCCTCCGATCACCAGCTTGTAAAATCCAATAAAAATAAATTACTAGAAAAAATGAACTGGAAAAAGAACACGAGTCATAATTTTTTATCATTAGATTCAATACACATACAACCACTCTGCCACATTGCTGTAGAAGTCTGTGAACGCTTGCTGCCCTCTCTGCTTTCCCTTTTGAAAACATTTTCCTGGGGTGTAGAGTTGGTTTACAGCGTTGCGCTAGTTGTAGGTGTACAGCAAAGTGATGCAGTCATACGTACCCGTACATTCATTCTTCCTCAGGTTTTTTTCCCATATAGGTCAGTACAGGATACTGAGTAGAGTAGGACCTTGTTGGCTGTCTATTTTACATATAGTCGTGTGTGTACGTGAATCCCAAACTCCTAATTCATCCTTGCCCCGCCAACCCACGTTTCCCCTTCGGGAACCATCCATTTGTTTCCGAAATCTGCTCATCGTATCGTGAACTGTAACCAGTGACCCACCAGACACACCCGGAATAGGAGGGAAACTTGCAGGGGAGGGAGCCGCGTGGCGGAGTGGCTGCCCCCCGCCCGGGGATGGGGGCTCCAGGGTAGATGGCTTGGAGGCTGGCTGTGGGGGTGCAGGGGCTGCTGTGAGTGACCCACACTGGGCGTCCCGTGGAGTGTCCCCAAGAAGCCTCAGCAGCCTGGCTTCCGGGGCGCCCCGGGTCCGCCAGGCTGGGAAGTGCCGGCAGCTCCTCTGCGGACTGGCCGGGCTGGCAGGCTTCTGCTTCTCCAACCAGAGCCCGGTGTCAAACGAACACATGGGCCCCTTGTGCAAAAGTCAGAAGAGAGTGCTGTTCAAAGTACTACTAGAACATGAAACGTTTTCCCTCTTCCCCGGGAAGGGACGGGAGGAGACAGGATCACGGGACCGCTGAGGATCCAGTCCTACAGCCCCTTAACGCTGCCCCCCCCCCCCGGACTTCGCTGCAAACCACAGATCCGGAGCGAACAGCCTGCAGGACTCAACGCGGCAACGGCAGAGCCGTAAACGCGAGCACAGGGCCCCCGGCTGCGGCGGCCGCGGCCCGTGAAGCCATCGCGGCGACGCCGCTCCCAGGCTGAGCCAGGACCTGCAGGCCGGACGGGGAGCCCGCTGGTCCGAAGGAGCCCGGGGCCAGCGTCAGCCGGAGGGGGCTCGCGTGGTCTCCCTGCCGCTGTGCGGCCCCTGCGCGTCATGCAGCCCGTTCCGGGTGAGGGTGGCCGGGGGGCGCCCTCCTCTAGGGCGTCTGAAATGCGCCCCCCGCCGGAACGGACGCGGGTTCTGGGCTCGTCCTGTTACCGATCAGGGTTCTCGGCCTCCTTAACCGACAGAAGTTGATCAGAGGCCAGACGAGAAATTCAGGCAGGGCTGTACTGGGGCCGCTGCTGCAGCAGGCCGGATCGGGAGCAAGCCACAGGTTCCCTTGCTTGACCGCTGCCTGGGGGGGACGAGCTGTTCCTAACATGGGGTGAGGGGAGGGTGTGTCCAGGGGTCAGGCCGGAGGGGCGACTTAGGTGGTCTGCCCACCCCTTAGGGGGTGTGGGGTGCAGGGGGCGCGCGCAGTGCCCTGCTTTTGCTCCTGGCTCCTCAGAAGTGGCAGTCGGGCGTTTTGGTCTGTTTGTAGCTTGTTGTCCATAATTTGCCCCAGCTGTGCGTGCATGCAGTTATTTTTAGTCCCTTAGAGTTTCTTTGTATTTTGTCGCTTGAGAAGACGTTTGTCCAGGTGCAAGCCCCGCAGCAAAGGGTCCCAGGTCCCAGCCTGTCTCAGTCCGTCCGGGTGCTGGGCCGGCCCGGCTCTCCAGCTGAGCCAGTCAGTTCCTTTCAAGTCAGCCTTTCACCAGTCAGCCTGGTGTCACTGTCCCCTGAAGGCTCAGACTTCCTGATACGCTTCTAAGGAAGCGTGGTTAAGTGTCCCCACCCGGCCTGTTCCCACCCGGCCACTGCCGAGGGCGCTAACTGACCGGGGCCACTTTACCAAGGCCCATGGGAGCGGGGCTCCGAGGGCGGTGACACCGCCACGGGGAAGGGGTTCCACGCCAGGAGCCGGACTTCCCCACACCCCAAATAAAGCGCAGGAGCTGGCACCCTAGACCCACACAAAGCCTGACCCTGAAACTGGTGAGTCACCGTCCCAGCTGAGATGCTTCCGTGACAAGGCAGGGGCGTCACCTCCAAACTCACTGCGAGCCAACAGGGGACCCTGTGACATCTTGACGGAGGGTCCTGGCCCCGCTGAGCCATTGCAGGGGGTACCCGGCGGGCAGAGCCGGGCCGCGTCCCGCAGCTCATAAGGCGGGCAGGCTGCTAGAGGTTTGCCCCGTTCGATGGGCTCGTCCCCCCTTTCCTTTTCAGTCGGATGCCTCGGTACCTGTGTCCTAAACACCACTTCCTCTCCTCTTCCCGTTGGTTTTACTTATCGATGGTTTCCCAATAGCGCCAAATGGCTTACTGTCCGGCCGGGACACATCACACGTGCGTGTAAGTGTGCACGGGTCCACCAGTGTTTAAAATAGATCGATTTAGACTAACTATTTTTACTACTTTGAGTCAAACTAAACTTACAACCAAAAACAGGTAACCCTGGCCGAAACATACCTTTGTGTGTCGAAGTCGATGTGACTGAGGTCCCCGCGTGGGTTGCATTTGCACCAGAAAAGCCGGGTGCTTTGGGGGCCGCAGGAGAAGCAGGTGGCTTGCTCCAGAGGGCAAGGGCTACAGCATTCTCTCCACAGACGTGTGTGACCCCAAAAGGCTGAGGCCAGTACTGCCTTCCCTCTACCCCCGAAGCGAGAACCAGCCCCGTTCCAGGGGAGCCCCTCACCCCTTCACGTACAACTGATCAATGATTGTAACTTCACAGCCACGTAGCAGGGATCCAGGGCAAAAGGTAGAAGGTTACCCCTACCCTGGAAAGGGCCCCGGGCCTCCCTGCCCTTAAAAGTCAACATTATTCTGACCTTACCAGTTTTCCTGTACTGCATGCAGCGAGTGAGGGTGTGTTTCCTGTCGTGTGTCGGCGGCCCCCGGGCACCTGCGCCGGCCTCTTGAGAGCTTTTGCCCCTTTTCCTGTTGGGCTGCTGGCCTTTTTCTTTCTGCCGGGCAGAGTACCTCCTGGAGCCGGTCCCCGTCTCTGACGGTGGGTTTTCCGCTTGGCTGGTGTGTGTCTGTGTGTGTCTGCGTGTGGGTGTGCATGTGTAACTCCCCTACTGGTTCTGTGTGTCTGTTGGAACCCTGACTTGTACAATGTCTTCCTCTCTTGTCTTCAGGTTTTAAGGGGACATGTCTTATTTTTATAATCAGAACAAGTAATAGAGTTAATTTTGAAAGTAGGGGTAACACTAGAGAGAAAGTAAAGACCACCGTTGTGGATTGTGGTCTCCCGGGCCAGTTGTGTTTCAGCACGTTCTCCCAGGGGCTGCAGCAGCTGCAGGGCTGTGGAGCCGAGGACCCTGCCACACCCTCAGGGACATCAGACGGCACCAACTGCACAAGCGCTGCGTTCGGAACCCCTGGCCGGGAAGCCACACCCGTGAAGACCCCTCTCGGGTGCCTGGAGTCATGACTTGAAGCCCCATCGGTAGACTGGTGTCATTCTTTCATGCCACACACGTGTCTCCCGGTGCTGGAGAAAACCAGTGACAAGCAGGGTGCGTGCAGCCCCTGCCTCGTGGGGTTGATTCTGTGGGACGTAGACCAGAGCAGACAGACCAGCAGTGCCGCGTCAGGGGGCCAGTTCTAGGAGAAACTAAGCCAGCGCGAGGGGACAGGAGGGAAGAGGTTATCTTACGTCGGATGGTCGTCTTTGAGGAAGGGGTAGTCGAGCAGAAGACTCGGTGACGGGATGGAGTGAACCATCCAGGGACCCGGGCAAGCTGGCAGGACAGTCGGCGGGCACCATCCGCAGTGGACGCTGCCTTAGCCGGGATTGGCGGGGCCAGGGAAGGAGGGATGGAGGTGCAGGAGGAGGCGGGGCAGGGGGACGGGATCCCCGGTGGGTGAAGGGGCGGGGGGTAGGGGCACTGAGGACCTGATGGAGGGACAGTGCTGCACGGTCCGGACGGGCAGAGGAGGTGGTCAGCGGGCCTCAGAGCAGAGACTCGGGAGGCGGAGCCGACCCTGGCCACAGCAGGGCTGAGGTTGTGATGGCGGAAACGGGGGCTGACATGGGGGGAGGCGGGCCAAGTTGGGCAGCTGCTGATCGGGGGACAAGGGTTAGAGACGGAGGGGCCAGAGGAAAGCCGATCTGGGTGAAGAGTAGCAGGCTCGATGTGGGCACAGATCACAGGCTCAGAGCTGACAGAGGTCACTTGACGATGGAGGACACTGAGACCCAAAGAGAGGCCCAGTGGAGACCAGCCCAGGCCTGCCGGCCACGGGTATGAGCTTTGCCCACCGTCCCTTAGAAATGCTGAGTCCAGCTGACCTCTGATCGCCGGTACCCCTGGAGACGCTCTTGTCTCTACAGCGCTCCCGCCGGCTACCGTGACTCATGGCTTCCAAGCCATGGGACCGCCCGCGCTCCAGGGGTCCCGGCCCCTGACAGACCGCCAGGGGCTCCCCCTCGGCCAAGGGGCTGGAGGGCTCGCAGGACCTGCAAGCCAGGCTTTGAGGGTCTGAAAGGCCAAGACCCCTGTTAGGTGTTTTCTTTTGTTCTGGTTTAATAGAACCCAGATCTTTTGCCGCCACCAGAGGGCCTCCCTGCGCTGAGTCAGAGAAGGACCTGGGGAAGTACGGCCACGTCCCTGGGGGGCTCCTCTGCAGGGGCTCCCTGGGCCCCCAGCCAACCCCCCAGGCTTCCCTCAAGGGCTGGGTTTTCAGAGGGTCCCTTTGCTTCTCTGTCACATTTAACGTGGTACAGGAAACCGAAGGGCAGGTGCCCTGTGTCAGACGGCCAGCCTGGCAAGGGGAAAGTTGGACCTGCAGGCGGCGGGGAGGGGTTGGGCCCAGTGCAGCCGGGGGAGGGCGGGGGGTGGGTGGCGCGCCTGGGAGACAGGGGGATGGGGCCAGGGGAGGCACCGGCCTTGTCAAGCTCAGCTCCACCGCGGGGGGAAGCTCCATCACGTTCAGTCACCACCCCCGCCTCCCAGCACTTGTGAGGCCCCGTCTTCCCCTTCGTTTAATTAAATAACGAAGGGGCCGAGGTCTAGACAGGTTGACCGCTCAAAGCTCCCTGAGCCAGGTTCGGGTCCGCGTGTCTGCCCGCAGCTCACCGTCCGTCTGTCCTTCCCCGGAGAGGCCGGAGCAAACCAGCAAAATCCCTGTGAGTTTGTTTTATGGTTTTTTTTTTTTAATACTTCTTATTAAGGGAATTTTCACGCCTACATGAAATTGACAAGATAACGTAATAAGCTCCGCACTCCCGTCCCCGGCCTCAACAGCCATCCCGGCGCGTTTCCTGTTTCCTCTCCACCTTTGCATTTGCATTTTCCTCTTATAATGTTACGTATCTTTAGGTAAAATCTGGAATCATATCATTGCACGCAAACACCTTCCCTGGCTTCACCAGCCATTTGCTCAGCTCTCTTCTGTCGGAGCAAAGACCAGACGCTGATCTCCACCGTCCAGACAAAGTCACTGACGGCCCGAGAGCCTGAGCAACTTCCCACAGCACGTCCACGAGATTCAGAGCTGGGAGCCCTGGGGACACGGGTCCTGCTGGTGACCTGACCCCAAGGGCAAGGAGCGAGCCCCACCGACGTGGCGTCACCTGGACCGAAGCAGAAGGGTGACAACACATGTGCCGAGTAACTAGGTCCTCCACTCACCTCCTCGGCCACAAGATTTCATAAATCCAATCTCCTGGGGTTGAAAAGGAAGAGAAATGAGTAAGAAACTCAAGATACCACTAAGTTCATTTTTAGAAACTGCAGCATGAAATGAAAAATGAGTGTCTCTAGAACACCAAGTAGGGGAAATGATAAATCGATGCCTCCAAATCATATGAAATGCCAGGAAACCATCCAAGTATCCACGACTCAGAGGGGCCTGGGGGCGGGATTTGATCAGGACCGGGAACCACCGGAGGGCTTGCGATTCAGCAAACATTGATGGTGTTAATGACATCCTCCGGGAAAGATCAGCTCTCTCTCCACCAAAGCAAATGGATCAGCTCTCTCTCCACCAAAGCAAATGGATCAGCTCTCTCTCCACCAAAGCAAATGGATCAGCTCTCTCTCCACCAAAGCAAATGGATCAGCTCTCTCTCCACCAAAGCAAATGGATCAGCTCTCTCTCCACCAAAGCAAATGGATCAGCTCTCTCTCCACCAAAGCAAATGCAGCGGGAGGGACAGTGGTGGCTCAGTACTTCTAGGGCTCCCGAGTCAAGTGGGAACAAAACTGCAGGCCTGTTCCCTGAGCTAGGACCCGTGGAGGGACCCCCAAAGGGCTTTCAGGTATATGGCCGGGTGTGTGCCAGGGTTTACCCGACCCCGAGAGCTGAGTCACCACACCTCGGACGCCGCCCTGTGCGCGGCCAGCAGGGGCCGGGCCGTGAGCCGGGGCTGGACCGTGAAACCGTGTGTGCTCACCCTGACCCCCCGGCAAGCCCGCCCTGCAGGGCCCGTCCTGCCAGCCCCGAAGCTACGTCAAGCAGGCCCGGGACGCGTCTGCTCCCCTGGAGTCCCTCGAAGCCCTCCTGTGTCTTTAGTCCTCCGTGTGGCAGTCATTCGCATTTTCTACCAAATACCCTCGCCCCTTCCAAGCACACGCAGCCGCTGTGCGCCAGCCCCCTGCCTGTTCGGCCAACATGTTGTGAGAGGGGTGACGCGTGTCCCTTCTGGGCTGAAGCGTTTAACTGCCCGAGTGTGAGCCTCCAGAGCAGTTTGCCCTCCGCCGTTGTGGCTGGTGACGTCGAGATGCTGGCTGCTCTGTGAGCCTGGCTTAGGTGTGAGCAGAGCCCCCGACAGGCCCAGGGGCGGGGTCCCCGCCGCGAAACCTACACAGCTGAGGGGCTGGCAGGAGGGCCGTGCAGAGGCCGTCATCAGAGGCGAGAAGAGGCTCACTCCTGGGGGGCTTGGTCACTCGTTTAGTAAAACCGTCCCCTGTGACCCGTGGGAAGCAGGTCCTCCACCTTAGGACACCGTAGCTCTAGGGGACACGGTTGGAAATTGGATTTTAGCGTGTGTGGGTTTCGTTGCTGTTGGAAAGACATCATGCAAAAAGATGAGCCCGGAAAACAGTTCTCTGGTTTGTAAGCGGGATGAAAGGCAGAGAGTCAACACAGTGAGGAACTCGCAGGACTGGAAAGAAGCTACTGATTCTCAAACCCCAGCGGCAAAGGGCTGAAACCGCGAAATGCCTGAAGCAGCAGCTGCACGAACCTCAGCCATTTCCGAGGCTGAGATCAGGGCACGGCCTCGCGTCCGTTCCTAAAACCTCTCCGTGGATCAAGGCGACTCCCAGGGAGTCATTCCAGGTGGACACAAGCAAAGAGAAGGTCGTGTCCCCCATGTCGGCTCCTAGGCTCACAGACCACGGCCATCTCTCCACCGTCGGGGTAAGAGGACGATCCCCCAAAGAGACTACAAACCAGGAGGAAAACGGCCATTGCTCCTCATTTGCAGTAGCTACACTGCACGAGGTCGCTGTGGGCCCAGAATTAGTGAAATCTGAGCCATTGCTCCAAAGGGAAAAAACACAGGGTCGGGGTCCTGCGAGCCTCTGGTCACTACATTTTCATCAGTCAGTGAGCCTCTTTGGTGTGTGTTTCTGCGCAAAGACAGCTAATTTCGTACGCGTTGTTGGTTCATCGACACTGGACCCACGCCAGCAGCCCCAGAACTCACTCCTGTAGCGAAGCTCACCTGACGCACGTGTTTTCTCCGGGGAGGCACGTCCCAGCCTTCCTGCGTTTGGGACACTAGACAGCCCTTCCCGCTGTGCTTGGGGCCATTTAAAAAGCAAAATCACCAGCAAAAAGCACAAAAATGTGAAAAACATGGCACTAAATAGGCCCTGGAGAGGACGCTGGTTTGCAGCACGAGCTGAAACAAGCAGGCAGAGTCGCCCTGTCACCCTCGGCTGGGGACGTGCAGGTCCGGCCACTCGGATCCTTTGCCCCCCTGTGCATGTCAGAAAAGGCCGCTAAGCTCCTCGAGTATTGATTCGAGGTTACAGATAAATTTTCTCGAGTAGATGAATTTAAAAACAGAATCCGCAAATAACGAGGACCAGCTGTGGTTGAGACTGATGGGCGCTTAAACATACCCTGTTCTCGTAGGAGCAGACAGGCTAGGAAAGCAGCTCAGCCCCCAGGAGGGCGGGTCCCCCATGTCCAGTTCAGACGTGACCGAAGACGGCAGCAGCAAAGGGAAAACACCCAAGGGGCAGAGCCACAGCCAGAGCACGGGGGACGGGGCTCTTCCCCCGCCAGCGGGATTCCAGGGTGGCGCAGAGCTGTGACCCCGCTGTGCCTGTCCGCCTGCCCCTTTCCGGTGGGTGTGGGGATCGCTGTCATCCAGGCCCAGATCCGACATTTTATATTGAATGTGGAGGGGATAATTCGCCTTTTCATCCAGATCTCTCACCCCATGGGAACCGCTGGGCATCACCCCCAATGCAGAGACCGCCCCCCCACACACACCACCCAGAGAGCCGGAGAGCTTTGCCCAGGACTGAACAGGAGCTGGGGTGGTGAGGGCAGAGCTATGTCCAGTGTGAGGAGAGGGAACCTGGGGCAGTGGAGCGGGTGCGTGGGCGTCAGCGCTGCTCACAGTGACCTCCGTTCTCTGCACTGGGCGCCCAGCCGGGCTCCCGGGGGGCAGACCCTGAGATGGAGCCAAGCACGCAGGGCGTCTGTCAGGGGTTCCCTTGGGGTTGAAGCCGTGGTGGAAAGGAGGGGCGGAGAAGGACGTGGCAAAGGGAGCCGTGGAGCTGCTGTGCAGACCAGACCGCAGCCTTGGGTCCCCGGGCGGAGATCCGAGCAAGAACGGCCCTCAGGTCCGGGACGGCGGGCCTTGTCCTCTCGCTGGGCTGCTGGTTGCCTCCCCGCTGCCCAGAGAGCCTCTCTTCCTGCTCACTCGTGTCTACCCACCAACGCCTCCACTTACACCTCCTTGTTCCTCCCCCTCACGTCCCCCCTCCCCACCTCTGTTCAGCCGGCCGAGGCCTTCCCCATCGCTCGTGAATTCCAGTACCTTCTAACCTTGGGGCTGCTTCTCCTTCCACGCAGGGCGGAGGACCAGGTGAGCCCGTGGGGAGAATTTTCCCTCTTCACTCTCCCTCTGAGAGAGGCTGTCGTGTGGCAGCCGTGCTGTCTTGGCTGGAATGGACCCACCCCTGAACTGGGCGGGGCTTCTCCTCCTCTACCTGCTCACCGGGAGTGTTTTTCATTTACTATCTTGACCAGGGTCGGGGCATTTCCAGAGGCTTCCACCCGTCATGTCCCACTGTGATTGTTTTTACCCCACAGGCTAAAGACCCAAAGCGAGCTTGCTCCAAGTTTGTCTGTCCTCATTATAATCTGGGGTTGGGGGACGTGACCATAGGGGGTCAGAGACCCAGCGGACCCACCGTAAGCCAGTCCTTGGCCGTGACCACCTGTAATTACTACCTGGCTTCTCTATACCACTCTCCCCCTCAACAGGGGGCCACTGTGAAGCTCTGGGTCCTTAGGTACCAAAGTAAACTCTAACCTATGTCCAGCGATCCTTAAAATGTTTGGAGACCTCCCCCCCCCAAGGGAATGGCTGCAGGTCATTGTAACAAGCTCGCGTGTTACATGGTCCTTTCTCCTAGGGACCCAGGCTTCTCAGGTCTGGAAAGAGGGCAAAGGATCATGACTCTAACGGGGCAGCTGTTCTTACCCTCCAGCTATCCATCCTTGCTTTTGTCTCATGGTCTGCGTCGAGTGGTCCCCTTGTTGGCTGCACGTACGTTTTGCCCCTGAGGATGCTATGCTCTATTAACCATTTCAGAGGTCTGCAGGTTGCCACACCGACCTTTCTGCTCTCTGCAAGGATTCTGTCCACCTGTGTTCCGACGGGTCCTCACCCATGCCTGATCTTGTGGTTTTCATGTCTTTGTCTCTGTTGCTCTTGGTGATCCTGGCCCCTCCTCCGGTGAGCCTGTTCCACAGACGAGGCCGCTACTGACTTCTTCGTGAGGCTGGTTCTCGTCTCACCAACGCATTTCATGTGCCTATCGTCAATGGTGTGACCTGCAGGACTTCCCAAGGAAAAGAAGCAGCTCGTAGGTTTGGGGCTTCCACAGTTTACGCATTCCAGCCAGGTGTGTTAACATCTCCCGCTATCGTTGCATTTGTAGATTTTTCTACTTATTTTCATTCTGTCAATTTTTTTTTTTTTTTTTTGCGGTACGCGGGCCTCTCACTGTTGTGGCCCCTCCCGTTGCGGAGCACAGGCTCCGGACGCGCAGGCTCGGCGGCCACGGCTCACGGGCCCAGCCGCTCCGCGGCACGTGGGATCCTCCCGGACCGGGGCACGAACCGGCGTCCCCTGCATCGGCAGGCGGGCTCTCCACCCCTGCG
>NW_021146638.1:17684-25000 GCF_002837175.3 Physeter macrocephalus
ACCGGCGTCCCCTGCATCGGCAGGCGGACTCTCAACCACTGCGCCACCAGGGAAGCCCCTTTTCTGTCAATTTTTAAAATATATTTTGGTAACATGTTATTAAGTGCATACAAATTTAGAATTGCTATATCCTCCTGGTGAATCAAAGTATCCCCCTTTGTCATTCGAAAATGTGTGTTTCTAGTGATTTTAATCTTGAAGTCAATTTTGTCTGAAATTAGTATATATACACTAGTTTTCTTTTTGTGAGTATTTGCCTGGCATGGTTTTTTTTCATTATTTTGTTTTAAGCCGTTTTTATCCTTACTTTTTAGATACTGTGGGACGCAGCAAAGCCGTGTCTAGAGAAACATTTTGGGTCTTGAATGCCTTTCTTCAATGAGAAAAATTCTTAGCCAATATTTCTTCAATATTGCTTCTGCCAATTCTTTTTTTCCTTTTCTTTTTCAGACTCCTGTAAATATTTACAAAATCTTCTCACAGTAACCTTTATGTCTTTTACCCCCTATTTTGTATGTTCGGTCCTGTGTCTCTCCTTGCTTTATTCTGGATGTTTGCTTTTAACCTGTTTCAAATTCACTCATTTTCTCATCAGGTAATCTAACATTCTGTTAAACCAATCCATTGAGTTTTTATTTCAATAATTGTATATTGCTGTTCTCAAATTTGTATTTGGTTATTTTCATTTATGTTATATCATTTTTTATAGTTTTCAATTCTCACTCACTTAAACATTTTGCCTGGTTAATTCCAATATCTAGAGCCCCTGAGTGTCTGTCTAATTTCATTTCCCTTTGTTTCTGCTGGTTCTTGTCAATACTATCTTTCCTCTTATTGTGTTCGGTTATTCTAGATTTTGTACTGGACAGTGCACTTGGAGAAAAAATATTTTATAAAAATAATTGATGAAAATATTTTTCTCTGAGAACTTTTTGTGACTGCCAGGCTCCTGGTTATATTAGCAATCTGGAATCATTTTAATCTAATTGTAATAAGTGAGATTTTCTGAGACATCCTAATGTCTGAAAACTGGACTGAACTTTTCATGAGGGCTTGTCTATTTCCAATTCACATTTTTTCCTTAGGAGTAATGCTTTGGGGTCCCAACCCAAAGAAGAAGGCTTGCTAAGACCCCCAAACTTGGAGGACCTTGAACTTTAAATGTCATCCTCTCTTCCTATGGGATGGCAAAAGGCACTGCTCAACTCCTCGGTGGCCTCTTCCATGATTGGCAAACACTCTTAGTGGAAAAATTGCCCCAGAAGCTGGGTTCATCTTTCCAAATTTTGATCTTCTCCCTGATGTTGGCCTCGTGGTTTTCACTATCTTATTAGTCCATCAGTAGTCAAGAATTTTTTTCAGATATTTTGTTCAAATATATCTTGTTGTCCTCAGAGGGAGGGTTGGTCCAAATTGCTTAGGTCAGTATTCCTGGAAGGACAAGTCTTTACAATGTTGTTCTCAGCATAAATTTAACAATTCACTCTTCTGACACTAAGAGATCAAAGCTTCAAATATGTTCACCTTGTCAGCCTGACTACGTCATTCTATACTCTGAATACAACTGGGAAAAAAAATACAGTCAGACTTTGTACAAAGTTCAGAAGCTTGAGGACAAGCTGACCTAGAACTCTGAACAGGTTGCATTTCAAAGTTCACCTGTCAGTGGGTTGTCTAGATTTCAGAGTGTGTGTTCCCATGTAGGACAACCAGCCCACAAGAGCCCTGACGTGGGGCTGAACCACTGAGGCCTCATGAATTCCGTGTCACAGGATCAGAGGCGCAGACGGGAGGAAAGCTACAGGAGCCAGAGATGGGACCGCCTCCCTGTCTGCCAAGTAGGAGGAGGCCCAGGAGAAGATGTTTAATAGGCTCACTCTGCCTTTGGTGTTTGCCCACCTCTCTGCGTTCTGAGCACCCAGCCTCCAAGCACCCAGTGCCTTCCCGGGGTCCCCAGTGCCCTGTGCCTTCCTGGGGTCCCCACTGCGCGCTGGAGAGCCTCACCCATCCTGCTCCACGCTCCCAATTCATCTCATCGTTTTCCCTCATCATAAAATCTCAAACTCCTCCTTCGCAGGCCGTCTCAGCTCATAGCTGACAGAGGGAGGAATCCGCTCAGACTAATTCCAAGTTTGTAAAGAGGCACCTGTTAGAACACACGACTCTACCATTTCAGGCCGCAGAGGTAACAGAGTGGGCAGAACGCTTGCAGAGAAAGTTGGTGAGATTATCTGGCGGGGAGACAGTAGGAGAGACAGTCACTGAGGTGCCTCTACTTTAACTATTCAATTCCCTTAATTAGGTCCTACTTTTCCAGCACTTTCTCTCCCTCCAATTCTGAATCCAAGGGATATTCCAAGTCTGGATATTTTTTCAGCTGCTCCAGGGCAGAGCAGTGTCTGCTCTGTATCAAAGGGGACCAGTGACGGGGAGACAGAGAATGGGAGAGGTCAGGGGCCTCCCTGAGGCTTCTGGAGCTATTTGTGTTAATAAACCAGGCGTCTGTAAGGCTGGGATTATCTGGAGGCACATTTTTTAGGTTTTTGCCTTGACTGAATCAAACTTGATTTACATGCTACAGTGTTGCTGCTGGGGTTTTGGGGGGTGGTTTTCTTATTATTATCAGTTTACAAACAAATCAAAGTCAAGCTTTTATTCCTGGCGGGTTTCGGTTGCCTACGCTTTATTTAGTGGACAATTCTATTGTGCTCAGTTTTTCTAGAAAACAGAAAACCTGCCTAGTTTTGTTGCAACCACAAGAGGAGCTCACGCTGTGAGCAGGTGGAGGGTCATTGGAGCACTGAGCGGTTTACAACTCTTTTCTGATGGCCAGGCTTGGCCCCTACCCCCTACCTGATCAGTGTGGCTTTTCCCCATTTACAGGGAAAGGAATGAGGCTCTGGAAGCCAGCGTCCCTGCAGGTCACGGCTGCCGCCCAGGGCCCTCCCCCGACAGCCCTACAGCACTGCGTGCATTTCTCTGCAAACCCTGTTCTTATGGTTTACAGGGGTGTCTGATCAAAGTGTCTGTAGTAGAAAACCATATTCACAAACGGGCTATTTTTGGACGACAAAACTTGGAATTTTTTTTTCCAAAGGGACTTCTCTGGGCTTTCCAGGGATGAGGGGACATTTGACATTCGTGGCCCACTGCAGGTCTGGGCAGAGTTTACTCCCTGAGTTTGGTTTTTGAAAACCACATGGCAAACTCTAGGAGAATGGAAGACGTCATGAGGACAGAGGCCACGTACGCAGTGACCGTGCCTGTGCTTCCCAGCGGGCTTGGCCTCATGACTGACCTTGCTTTGGACTTCATCTGAGGTCTAGCCCGGCCAGCATGACCTATGGGGTCCCACGAGGGGCAGGCTCCGTAGGTACCCCCGGAACAGCCCTTCTGTGGCAAAGCTTGTCCCAACGCTGACCCATCCCTGAAGGTAACAGAACTAAGGCCCGAGCTGAAAGGGATTTTAGGGGCTTCAGATGCAGAAGCTGATGAAATGATTTGCTCAGAATCCCAAGGAAGCCGGGAACAGAGCCAGGACAGGACTTCTCGCCATCCACTGCTCCCACCCTCCAGCCCACCTCGCCTCCTCGCCGTGCCAAGGCTGGGTGTGATCTCTCTCACACGCGCGCGCACATACACACACTCGTCCGTGGCCAAGTTCAGCTCTGCATTGTTCACTAGTCATTCTTCTAGCTCCACGCATGTGTATCATTCTGATCAGGAACGTTATCCTCCTCCTGCCCGGTGTGATATCCTACCCTGTGGCACGATCAAGGGTGTCATGCTGGCCACCGCGCATTATGAGTGCCCAGATGAAATGAAGGCTGTTTTGTGAACAGGAAGCAGCAAAGCTCACCGAATGATGGCACTTAAAGTAACAGAGGGACCAAGATGAAACAGAAACACGGCGCAGAAAGGTGAGAGCAGGAAATATACTCGAAAGCTTTTAAGCCAACTGCAGACTCCAAGTTTCCAAACTTCTCTTTAATCTTTGACGATTTGATAGGTAAAGGATGGGGTTCCTGGTGCGATGGAGGATGTCTTCACGTGCCCATGAGTGCATGTAGGTCCCAGTGGATTCCTTTACTCCAAGCCTTCGCCTTGTCTCTGTATGGTTTGTCCACTGGATCTGAAAAGCCCGTGACATTGCCCACATTGCAAACATTGACAAGTTTTTGCCACCGTTGTTGATTTTTTTCTAGGTATCCTGGAAATGCGCCCAGAACGGGGATCCCGGTGGTCCGTGGGGGCCGCGGCCGCGGTAGGACAGGGCAGGTGGTGGGCAGGCGCTTTCAGCCCGGGGCTTCCTGGCAATTGTAGGAAAGAGGGTCCAGGAAGAACAGGCAGGGTGGCGACAGCACTTCGGGCTCCTCACGGCAACAGACCAGCGGCCAGAGAAAGGTATGACCATGCTGGCCAGGATAACTGACCTTGATCGTCATGCGGCTGTAGGGCTGGTGACCTGTAAAAATGTGTTTGGTGCCCACCCAATCCCCCGGGGCATCTTTGTTCTCCTATGTCCAGTTCAGATGGTCAATAGACAAGCACAGTGAACGCAGCCTGGCGAGGGGATGGTGACCCTCAAGGATGAGCGGCTGGCTTCACTGAGCCGGCTGCCTACACCTGTGTGCTGTGGCGGAGAGAGGTGTGTCCAGAGGCGGCTATGCCACGATGGCCAGCGTCTGAAGGATCATCTGACTGTGCTCCCAGCTGCCAGCCCTGCTTGCTGCCTGCCTGGTCCCGGCCCATTCTGAGCCCGTCTCTCCAGCTTCTCCTCGATTCCGTGCACATTCATTATTCAGCGAGGGTGGCTTTCTATTGTTTCAAAACAAGAATCCAGGCTGGCACCCACGATTGGAACACCAGGCAGGTACCCCAACGGCACACCCTCTTTTAACCACAGATGCTCTTGTTGACGTCTGAAGTAATTGGCTCTGTTTTTCTTTCCAGGCTGCAGCCCAACCAGAAGATCACCGTGAATATCTTTGACCCTTCAGTGCATTTATTAAAGAGAAATTTGGCACGTAGGAGCCTTCTGGTGGTGGATTATTTTCCTCATCAGAAAGAGGGAAACTGGGGACCTCCCTGGTGGTCCAGTGGTTAGAACTCTGGGCTTTCACTGCTGAGGGCACGGGTTCAAACCCTGGTCGAGGAACTAAGGTCCCACAAGCCACACGGTGCGGCCAAAAAACAAAGAAAGAGGGAAGCTGACAGCGTCTGTTAAAAGGGGGGGATCAGACAGTGTCCGAACTGCTTTCCACACACAAACTGTCACTCCACTCACGACCCCCTGCAGCTCCCACCCTCTGGTGGATCCTGGGACCAAGGCTCGCATCTTTGCCACAGATATTACCGCTTGAAAAACTGTCACAAAGGAGACTTAAGGAGTTAGTTTGTGATTTAACTGGGTATCACCCTGGGGAGTCTCTCTATGGGGTCCCCAGGCCACCGACCCCTCCCACAGGCACCAGGGTGCCCTTCACATCAGACAGCAACCCCCTCGTGTGCTCACTTCCCTTCTTGTCATGGTGGGTCCAGAAAAACAAACATTTTAGGTTAAGTGGTTGTCTTCAAACAGCAGGGCCTCGTACCCAGACAGGACCTCATCGAGAATTCAGGAGGGCACAGAGCAAAAATCTCAAATGGGCCCATTTTGCCCGTCCGATTTTTTTTTTTATAAAGATTTTTTTTTGATGTGGACCATTTTTTAAACTCTTTATTGAATTTGTTACAATATTGCTTCTGTTTTATGTTTTGGTTTTTTGGCCGCGAGGCATGTGGGATCTTAGCTCCCCAACCAGGGATCGAACCCGCACCCCTTGCCTTGGAAGGCGAAGTCTTAACCACTGGACCACCAGGGAAGTCCCTCTCTCATACTTCTAAAACTGGAAAATTCTGCCCCTTGTCCTGTGAGGAGTGGTGCCTGCCTCGTCCCCGCTGCCAGCAGGACACCCCGTCCACTGCTCTCTTAGCACCTCTGCTGAGACTTAACTTGTCCCAGGGGTCCCTGCGGTGGGAACACCCAACGTGAGTAGGATTCATGCCAAGCAGGTATTCTAGAAAGTCCCCACCTTTGCCCACAGGCACCTAAAGGTGAAGATGGACGAGGCCATGCTCACTGGAATAATGGCCAACTTGAGTTGACTTGAGTTAACTCACAGCTACCTGGAAAATGGCGCCCGAGCACACAGCTGGGCCCTCTGAGCTGAATCCTCTTTTCTCATCCCAGTACTTTCATGTTCTGTGTAACGCTAACAAAAAATCTGATCTCCATCCCTACTTCAGAAAGATTACAAGGCACTGGCTCCGGCAGCAGAAAACGGGTAGAAATAGCAGATCTCGGGCATAAATGTAAACATCTGTCCCAAAGCACACTATCTTCCATATGGACGAGTGAGAGCACGTCCAGAAATGTAAACCATCTCTTTTGTATTAGTATTGCAATGAACGCAATTAAAAGCTAAAAATAGGAAAATGTCTACCATTAAGACACAAAGACATTTAAAAAGGCGACTGCCACCGTCGCCGTGCAGGGCGGGCATGTGCGTGGGTATTAAGCTCATCCATTTCTTGTTCGCCAGCAATTTGTTGGGAGCTTAATGTAAACAAGACACGGTTAGGCAACAAAGGTGACTAAATTGGTCATGAAAGACCTACTCGACATCCTCAGCTCGCTCTATACTTGACCGTCAGCAAAACCACTTGTTCTCGTCCCCAAAGACGACTGATTTAACAGCATTCTGCGTAGTTTTATAGAAGGTGCACATTTTCTCCTGCTTCACCATAAACTCAGAGTTCAATACTCTTGTTTGACAATTCTGTGCTTTGGGGTTCTGCACAGATGCTCCAAAGGCGCGCGCGCACACACACGCGCGCACACACACACCCCACCCCAGGCCTTCTTCCCACTCCCCTAAAATCAGCACGGTTAACCCAGAATGTTAAGTGGTCAGAAAACCAGAGAGCAGGAAGCCTGCTCCCACCTCTGCCCCAGCTCCTCTGGATCAGAAATGCCCATGATAAGTGGGCTGTTCCCCCTCCAGGCAGGGTCTGTACTTCTCCTCGGAGCCCCTTTGGTCCCCCGGCGCCGTCTCCAGCCCTCGAATGGAGTTGAAATTGTTTGTGTCAGAGTCTGTCTCCACATCGGGCGGTGATTCTATGAGGGCAAGCTGTGGTCCCTCAGCCTGGGTCTCTGGGGCCCAGCTCAGAGCCCAGAACGTCCTGACGCTCAAAATAGCACCGCGGGATGAAGGCATGGGCGGACAAACGGTGCCCTGGCCTGTTTGCCGCCGCCCTTCATGAGAGCATTGCCC
>NW_021146639.1:0-25000 GCF_002837175.3 Physeter macrocephalus
AGTGGCCTCCTGCTACCCAGCCAGATTCTTCTGACCGGAGGTATCCTGGGTGGGTTTTTTTTCTCTCAATCTTCCGGTCTTTATTTAAGCCACCATGCCTGTTGGCAATGAGAGCTGCCCTTCAGGATTTGTTGGGGAGGATCTATATTCCTTTTGCAGCCATCCTTTCTTCCCTGCTTTCTCTGAGTGAATTTGGAGGTAGAGAGCTAGGAGGTAGAGAGCTAGAAACTTGGCTGCTTGCCTCCTTCAAAACAACCAGTATTCTCTTGTCTGCAGTCTGTGTAATAAATAGTGCATCTAACAATGCCCCAAAGTGGCCCCCTTCCTCCCCAGCACCACCGGTCAGTTGGTGGATCTAGTTCCTGAGGGCTTCCACCAGCACATGAGTTAATCTGTACCAAAGGGCCCTGCTCCCGTGTTCAAATCACAGACGTTAGAAAGCTCAGAACCTCCAGCAATGAAGTCTGAACCCACATTTCCCCGTTGCCTTAGCCAGGGCTAAACTGGCCTTTTCTGGACCAGTCCTTTCTCTTAGAAACCAGTACAGTCAGACTCTCTTCCTCGGACTCTGTCTCTGAGAAGATGAATTAACTATAAAAGTGTTTTTTAAGAAGGCACTTATAATGGAAAACAGCTGTCATCTCATTTACCATATTCTCTGCTCCTAGGTCATGCACACAGACAGCTAGGGAGGAGAACTGTCATTGCTACCAGAAAACGGACAGTGTTTGGCTTCAGGGGCAACCTAGGCCTAAAGTCAGAAGCTGCCATGTACTCAGTCCCAGCGAGAAACTTGTGCTTTCCAATCTTCTCCACCCAGGTTCTGACAAATGAGCCCTCCTCCGTTTATCCGACAAGCTAGCCAAGGCACCTGCCCAGGTCATGGCCACTTAGTAACAGGATTCAGCAGTCTCTGCCCTTGGCCCAGGATTGAGACTGCAGTGGTAGCGGCTGGCCCAGTGAGGTAGAAAGGAGGTACCCAGCAGGGAAGACAGTTCTAAAGAGTGTTTCCCCTGATATGTCAGGGGACTGTCCCAGGCTCCCTTCTCTCTCTCTGGAAGTTCTACTTGCTCTTCCTTTAATTAGCCCTTCTCTCCTGTAAGGCAGTATCCATTCAGAATTCCTTTCCTCCAGCCTTATTCGTCATCTCCACCTAGGTTCATATCTCCTTAGACCCTCCCTCCTACCCAGCCACCCCCAGATGCTCAAGTCCTTTTATGTCAAGCCCTCACCCAGAGTTTGAAGGTTAAGAAACCCCAGTTTCTACGGCCCACGCTCCTTGGAGAGCAAAGATACGTTCCTAGGTCCCATGTTGGAACACTGAATTCATTTTCCTATTCTGAACTCTGGTTTAAGTGTTAAGTATGATTAATACACTACTTCAGATACAGTGGTGGGCCCTGATGGGGTGGGCTGGCCTGAGAACGCAGCCATCATTTGTAACATGTTTCTATGGTGAAATAGTTCCTTCTCAGAACAGAACTTTTGGTAAGTTGGGGATTTCTTTTTTTTTTTTTTTTTTTTTAATATTTTTTATTTATTGATTGATTTTTGGCTGCATCAGGTCTTAGTTGCAGCTCACAGGATCTTTGTTGAGGCATGCTGGATCTTTTGGTGCAGAGTGCGGGCTCTTCTTTGCGGTGCACGGGCTTCTCTCTAGTTGTGGTGCATGGGCTCCAGGGCGACTGGGCTCTGTAGTTGTGGTGCGTGGGTTCCAGAGCGCGTGGGCTCTGTAGTTTGCAGCACGCAGACTCTCTGGTTGAAGCGTGCGAGCTCAGTAGTTGTGGTGCGTGCGGGCTTAGTTGCCCTATGGCATGTGGGATCTTAGTTCCCTGACCAGGGATCGAACCTGTGTCCCCTGCGTTGTAAGGTAGATTCTTTACCACTGGACCACCAGGGAAGTCCCAAGCTGGGGATTTCTTGACAAATATGCTGCAGCAGATTTGCATGTGCCTTGTGGGAGCATTCTCATTACTTTGTAGTCATAGCACCAGCTATCACAAAAGTAATTGTCTTTCTAGATGCCAAATGCCAAAGATAAACACGCACACACCACTTCCTACCCAGAAAGCTTGCTAGAGAGCTATGTGCAGCTCCTGTGATTGTTCTGGGAACAGGTGAGACTGAATTCTCAATTTTGACTGATTCGACCCATTGTCAGGTAGCACCGGAAACAGGGGCGTCCCTCATTCCACAGCTCATGTGTCCTCACCTGCTTGGGTTTTTAATGATCTGTTGTAGGAGGAAGATAACACCTCTCCCTGTGAGCAGGAACAGCTCAGTGGGGGTTTGCTTATGGAAGGAGCAGCCAGTTGGAGTTTTAGTGGTCACGTAAGTGGAAGAGCCACATTGCAGCCCGGCCAGGTGGAGACAGGTTCTGAGAGTGGTGGTGCCGGCCTTAGGTGGTTTCTATTACTTCTTGTCCTGCTTGAGCTCTGATCTCTGACCATGGTGACTTCTGGGGCAGCAAATTTTGTCCCAATCTTTTTTCTGATATTTCCTCCTCCTTCTTCAACTCCCTCTTTGAAGTTGGAGGAGTAGGAAGGTAGTAGTTTTTCCACTTCCAGAGGAAGATGCAGTGGAAAGAGGCACATGTCTTATTCAGCACCTTTCAGTGTAGAGCTGGAACCAGATAAGACCCGGAAGGCCTGTTTCCCGGCCTCAGCATAAAAACATTTTAAGGAAACTGCATTGGAAGGGGCAGAGACAAAGGGTTAAATCTGCACCCAGGTAGAAAGGCTGTTGCATAAACGCTGAGAGGGGTTTTTTGTTGTTGTTGTTTTTGTTTTAGATCTCATGCTTCTTTTTTATTTTGTGTTGGCAAAAACCCCAGGAGAAGATGGGAGATTCTGGGAGGAGGCGATTATGCTGGGTGAGTCACCTGAGCTCCCCAGCTGCCGTTTTTCAGTCCCTCTGCTTTTCTGTAACAGGAGGCAGTTTGCGGAGGGTGGCGGCCGGGTGGGAACGCTGTTTGTGCAGTGGACAGAAGGCAGGTGTATATGAGTGAATTTTTTTGGCTGTCTAGGGTTGACAGGGCCTTGCAATCAGTACATTGGTTCAAAGAGGAAATATTAAAGCAGCTCTCAGTGTGGCAAACAGTAAGTAACTGTCTCGTAAAGTCACTGTCACTTCCCCAAATCAGTAGCTCTTAGAATGGCTCAAGCTGCATTGCATTGTCACAGCAAGACACAGTGGTTTTGGTAGCAAAGCAGTGGAGGGATTGAAGGTGGCAAGGCAGAGAGAACTGTCTGAAGTGGGAGGGCCTGGTGGTTGTTGGGCAGCAGGAAGTTTGAGGAGAGGGATCCTCCTCTGTGATGAAAGGAGGGCTTAGGCTTGATTGAGGGGAGCCAGGGATGGGGGTGGCGGCTGCTGGTCCTCAGCTGTGCCTGTATTCTGAGCCTGCCTCCAGTTCTCCTCGGTGACCACCTTTGCCTCAAGCTTTGTGACAGATGAGAGTTCCAAGGGGCTTATCACCACCTGAGAAAGCTTGTTAGTAGAACTGACGCTTTATGGATGTCATCCATTTTGGGGAGAGGGGATCTTATGACCCACTGCCCACTTGGATGTTGTGTGCAGAGTACACTGGTATGGGTTATTGGCGTGTATCCCAGAGACTGTCACGAAGATGCCCCAACATGTTTTCTTATTTATTCATTCGTTCACATTTATTCATTCATTACCTTACTGAATACTTCCGCTCTGTGTTATAGACATTGTTGTGAGCCATGAATCAGACAGACCGGGGGCCTTCCCTTTATGGTGTAGTCTAGTGGGAAGGACAGACAGTAACCAACCAACTTCAAAGGGCAGTAAATGCCCTGAAAGAGGGGAAAGGGGTCTTCTGGCCAGAGGTTTTGATCTTCCTTCCTCTGCCCTTGCTTATCTCCTTGGGGGAGGAGGGGAGCAACTTTAGGGATCACAAAGTTGTACCACTTTTATTCTGTATATATTCCGTAGTATTATAACGTGGGGCACTGTTAGGCACTAAGGGCATACCACGGTGACCTCTGACTTCTCAGAGCTCAAAGAGGGGTTGAAGGCACAGAGGCATGAAGTCAGAAGAGCTGAGTGGATACAGACGGGGTACTGTGAGAGTCAGAGAAGGGAGAGATCACTCTCAGCTAAGGAGGTGTCTGGATAACTATTTGAACAAAGGGATTTGGGAAAAACAAGGGATAAGAGGGTTTACTTACCTGGATCACTTAAAAGAAGGTATTATATGAGATCTGGAGCCTTTTAGTGTGTGTGGATCTGTGTAGCTCTTCATACCACAGTTCCAGTCCATTCCCTACGCAGCAGCCAGAGTGGTGGAGCTGGGGTCCCACCGCAGGTCTGTCTGACTCCAGAGTGACACCCTTCACTACCACACCACATACAGCCAGACAATGAATGTGCTGAAAACAAACTACTGGTCAGAGAAAAGGAAGTTGGAGGGAGGCCCAGGCACCTCAGCTTCACTGGTTAGTCTCCCGTCAGCTCCCCAGTCCTCTGTAAAGCGAGCCAGACCTTTCTGCTGCAGGCTGCCTTCTGCCTCCCCCAGAGCCCTGGGCTGCTGGCAGGCAGGCTCTCCTGTGATACGGAGGAACTTGTTGGTCTCCATGGTTACGGTAACCCGCTGGTAGGGAGGAGCCGAATGGAGTGCGAGGCTGGCAACGTGAGCTTCCCCCAGCCCTTGGCACCATGTGGTACTGGTATGTTGGCCGCTTCTTGGACCTTTTTTGAGAGGAAGGAGTTAAGGAAATGATGAGGAAGGGAAGAGTGGGCACACCTTCCCTCCGCTCTGGGCTGCTCAGAGGGCAGAGGCGTGGCTGCCTTCTCATTCACCCACTTCTCTTGGCAGGAGTGGTGTTATAGGAAGGAGGGTCCTTTTTGTCTGACAGCCCAGCCATGGTAGAAATTTGACTTTCCTCATTCTAGAAGGAATACCAGCTTTGCTACACTGATACTTGTAGTCAAGTTCTTAGAGATTATAGCTCTTCTCAGGGCCCAGAGAACCCCTGTAGATGGGAAGCAAGGGTCCCTACCAGAAAGTGAAGAGAGATCATAGAAAACATGGTCGAGACATTACTGCACACCAGTGACCGTGGTCAACGCTGGCGTGGATTTTCTCATTTCATCTTCACACTAATCCTGTGAAGTGGGAACAGCTAGTGTCCTGATGTCCCAGGTGAGGAAACTGAGACCTAGAGGTGCCAAGTGATCTTGCTGGTGGTGTTCGGTGAGCTGGTAAGGAGCGAAGTCAGGGCCCCCACCGCCTCCGGTTGCCTCCAGAGCTCTGCTGTACTATCGTGCCTGCCTAACAAGTAAGCAGAGATACCGTCGTGAGTCTCGTGTATGGTTCCCCTCCCCTCAGTCTCTAGAAGGCAGGAACCAGATCTCTCCGTACTTTGCAACAGGCTCCAGAGGTGGGCACTCAATGAAGGTTTGCTGAACGGGCAACAGTAATTGGGGACTGAGATAGAAACCAGGCCCCAGTAAGCAGATTCTCAGGGATAAAGTGGTGTGGAAGCTTCTGAAGCCGTGGTTGCTCAGTAGAATCCACCATGTTTGAAGAGGAGCCCAGTATTTCAAGTGGCTCAGGAGACAGGAGATTTGAAGGGTGCTCCTTGCACCGCAGCTTCCATGCATGAAGGGGCTGTAGGTGGCTCAGCTCGGATCTCACTCCAGGTCAGTTCTCTCCTGCCGGACTTCCCAGGCAGGCACTGGCTCTGCTGTGGCTGCTTTGAGGCGCGTGGGCTACCTGCTTGGCCCCGGCTGCAGTGCTGGTCTCCCAGCCTTGGGGTGAGACTTGCAGCTTAGAGAGCTGGAGGGCAGCGAACCACCTTGCTTTTGGCTTTGCTTCAGTCACAGGCTCTGCTGGCCTCCTTTGTCAGGGAGGCACCTATCCTGGTTGGAAAAAGGGAGCAGCCCTTTGGCAGTTTTACACAAGCCCACCTCTGCTCTGCGACGGAGTATTAAGGGATGGTGGGGGTTCCCACAGTTCATTCTGGGGCTGGGGGTGTACATCCAGACTCTCCACTGGTCAGTGCTTACCAAGCTTTACCAGAGCTCTCCTACCCAGCATGCTCCACTGGTGTATTGACTCTTGGCAGTTGAGAGTGACAGTTGCTCAGGATCCAGAGGATGCAAAGAAGGCTCCTGGATGCAATGAAGGAGGAAGGGTTAAAGAACTAGTGATTTGCCATGTGACGTTTCAGCTCAGTCCCATCCTGTCTCTCCCCAGCCTCTCTGAGGTCACTGCCTGGTACTTCCTCAGTTTACAAAGCCCCTTACTGCCTCCCACAAATAAGATTGAGGAAACAATCCTTCTGTCACATTGCAAAATGCTGGAGAGCAGGGAGTGCTGTGGGACCACCTGGGTAGACCTTTAAAACAGCCCCTGCCCCCCACTGGCCTTAACCCGGATGTTGGCCTTCCTGCTGTCCCAGGCACCTTTCCAGAATCTTCACATCTTTCCCCTCTTCCTAGTCTGTGGAGGAAGAGCGAGGGACTTATTCTTCTTTTGGGAGAAATAAGAGCAGATTAGGCTTCAGAAGCATTGAAGAGGAGCTGGTGAAGGGAACCGTGAGGAACAGCAGAGTGCTGGAGTGGGCGCAAAAGCCCTGGGCTCCAGTCCCAGCTCTGCGCTGGGAGGCTGACCTTGGGCAAGTCTCTTAACTTCTGTGCTTAAATTTCTCATCTGTAAAATGAAGATGCTCCCTACCTTGTAGGTTTATGGTGTGGAGAACATGGGAAATATGTGCCAGCAGATGGTAGTACCAGAAATGCCGAATCTGTTGACCAGGGTTCATACATAAGGTGAACACTGAGTAGCATGGTCTCCCGGGTGTCTGTGCTCAGGTGCTGTGAGGTCAGTGGGAGGCTTTGCCCTTCCCTAGAGGGGTTTATGGCTTCCCAGCATGAGATCTTTAAAGAGTTGCCTAGTGGGAAAGACCGTAGCCTGGAGTAGTGGAATGAATGTGAAGTTGATCTGGCAGCCAGAAGAAAGGCCGAGACCAGAACACAAACGGGGAGGGCTCCAGTTTGCCACAACGACAGCAGATGCCTGGACAGCAGGGGCTTGGCTGGAGGCAGGTGTGAGGAATGGCTGCCCCGGCTGCCCCCAGGCCCTCAAGAGTTCTCAAAGAAAGCAGTATTGGGGGGGTGGGGGTGGTGATGGAGACTTGGAGGTGGGTGAGAACCTGGAGATAGATTCCCAGAATCAGGGCTGGAAGGGATTTAGAGAAGCATTTGGTTTGTTCCCAGCCTTTGGGCAAAATTTAGGATTAAGCATCTCATTCTCTATCAGTGACAAAGGTTCTTAGTCTAGAACCCATGGACCTAAGGGGCTTCACAGGGTTCCTGAATCTCCTGATATTATGTCCAGAATACTATCTGTATAAGTGGAATGTGCATTTTTCTAAGGTTAAACACTGCTTTTTGTGAAGTAGGAAAGTAGGAGGTCCATCTGCCACTGTTGGATGGCTGGTTTCTGCTCTTCCCACCCCCACCCCCCACCCCACCCCCCGCCCCATGGGTGGTTTGCTGGCGCTCTCTGGGTCAGCATGTCTGATTCACACGTACTCCTCACACGTACTCCTCACGCGTACTCCTCTCGCAGATTTGAGCCCCTACCCAGGTCCCACCTGCTGCAGGTGAGATAATGGCTTTATGACAACCTGGGCTGGAGTAAGTCTCTATCTCACCCTCTCCCAGCTGTTACCCAGCAAAGCACCTTGGGGAGGGTGGGGCAGCCCACTTCCGGAGAGGGGGAGGGGAAGGGAGAAGGAAGTTGATCTAAACCCGCCTCTTTCTCTCTCTGTCTCCCTTCCTTCCCGTTAGCCTCCTGCCCCTTTCCTCCCACCTTGCTCCTGGGTAGTGTCTGAGGACTGCATGATTTTCTGGCTACCAGACCCTGGCCCACAAGGAGCCGCAGGGCTTTGTCCCTGTTGCTCTCCGTGCCAAGCCTGGGCTCTCTCTGCTAGTGGTGGTTTCGGTTGCGACACAGTCCAGGTTCCCAGGCAGGAGCCGCTTGGCCTGGCTGCTTCGCTCCTTTTCACTGACGAGGTGGTGGAAGGTGTCGCCTGCTTCAGCTGAGTAAGGGTGGCTGACGGAGCCAGGAGCCCCCGCCCTGGGCCTGGCTCTTCCCGGCCTCTGTACTTTGCCCTCACTGCCTGACAGATTCTGCTGTGGGCTCTGCTGAATGGAAGTCGCTGGTAGTCCTTGTCCCTTTCTCCAGCCGGGTATGTTTCCCCCCTTTTTTTTTTGCTGTGGAATTGCCCCCTCCTCTTTCATCCCTCTCACCCCAAACACAGGATCTTTGAAGAGTTGCTAAGTGGAGCCAGGCAGGAACTAGCACAGGGAAGTGCTCCTCCTGGGAAGAGGCATTGGCTGAGAAAGGAAGAGGGGGCAGATACCCAGAGAAGACTCTCCCCTTCGGTCGAGTGAGCAGGCCCAGCCGGAGTGAAGGGAACGGGCTGGTGACAGGCAGAGGCCCAAGGAGGGCGCACGAGTGCTACAGTGAGGGGAGACGGATCTGGGGCGGCCACCCAGGGCCGGTGCCCAAGGGACACTTTTCCTCCATTCCACAGTGCCCAGGCTCACTCTGCCTCTGGCCAGGGAGTACCTGCCTATCCCCCTTCCCAGCTTGGCCCCCTCCCAGCCCCAGGGAAGTCTCAGGACACTTGAGGCCAAACCTGAGTGCAGAGCCCCAAAGCGTGAGCTTTTCTAGGGGAGAACTGTTGGTCAGGGCCTCCAGCATTAGGGAAGGGGCCCTGCCTACCTGAGTCAGCGCCGGGCCTCTCAGGGTGGAGGCTGTCTTCCGGGCGAACGTGGCAACACGCCTAGGCTGAGTTCTGAGATCCAGGTTGAAGGGCCCATTGGATATAAGACGTTTTTTTTTTTCATCCTCATGTCCTGCCTTCTCTCGATTGAGGACCTCAAAGCTGTTTAGGCCCTAATTCTGAATCAGGCCTGCTTAGTAACCGGCGTGTTCTGCCATTTGGTTCCAAATACTGCCTCACAGGGTGACCCCTTGTTCTTTCTGAAAGCTGCCTGACAGCCGTGGTGTCTTCTTTCAACAGACTGGCCTCAGACCTTTGGGGCCTGCCTATGGTGTGATGTCAGCCAGAGCCTTGAGGATGTCTGGTGTTCCATGTCTTACTGTGTGCAAGGAGGATGGAGGTGGGGGGCAGAGCATGGCTCTAGCTAGATCCGGCGTAGGTGGCCCAGAACAGCAGCTAGTCCTCAGCCCCCCACCCCGTTGGTGAGATCTGGGTCCAGGTTACATGGGCCTAGTCGAGAACCAGGGATGGGACTCTCTCTCCGTGATAGCCACCCACACCCCTACCTCCTCTTCAGCCTTCAGAGACGCCGCCTCTCATGGGGCCTTGGTCCAAGGAACATTTCCTACTAGAGACTTTCTCCTTTCTCTGCTTCCTCACCCTGTCCCACATCCCTGCTGTGGGAAATATCGCACAACATAGAAGAGGCAGAAGGGGGTAAGAGAAGGACTGTGTCCTTTGAGTCCTGAGAGTTGGGTAGTTCGGTCCTGAAAGGGGAGTGTGTGACTTTTAGAGCAGGGGATCAAAGAGCACACGCGCACCAGTGTTCTCTGCTTCTCTGGGTCCCGGACAAGCAGAACCTTCTCTTTGACTGTCCTGGATACGTAGCTTGGAATCAGCCCTTCACAGCTGCCCTGTCGAGTCCCCTCCTGTGAAGTGCTGGTGTTGGCCGGCACCCCTTTAGGTGCTGGTGTAGGCCAGGTGGCTGATGCTCAGCCGGGACCTCTCCCCAGCCGGAAGGGCCCATACATAGCATCTCTTGGCCTCCAGCTAGGCTGCAGCTGGCTTAGGAGGGCTTGACTTAGATGCAGAAGTCTTGTTGACAATGAGACTTCTGGCTTTGCAAATAGGCTTTGTAGTATTTAGGAACTAAAAATAATGACATTCATGGTTGTTCTTTTTTGAGCATTGGATAAGGCATTTTACATATTTTCTGTCACCTAATGAATGTGAAATAGGGACTACTTTATCACCACTTTACAGATAAGGAAACTAATGCTAGTAAGTGGGGGAGCCAGGACTGGAACCTAGTTCTGTTGGGACAGAGCTCCTCGGCAGCCACTAGACCATCTCCTGACGCCATGTGTGGGAGCACCCCATGTCGGTCATTTTTTAGATGATTTCCTTCCTGCTTTGTAATAATCTCATCTCCTTCTTAAGGATGTTGTTGATTAATAAAGTTAACATGTGTTGAGTAAGTGGCAGATTTGGGACTTGAACCCTGGCAGTTTGTCTCTGCATCTATACTCTTAAGCACCCCTCTCTGTCCCAGTAAGGAGGAGGGTTGTTGCTGTTCGTTGAAGTTCTGTGTGCAGCTGAGCCTCGGGGTGGGGGGAGGATGCTGTCCTGCTGCGCAACACAGAGCAGCCCCTGGAGCGGGAAACATGGAGAGGGATGGGCAGAGCAGAGCTCAGGATAGGCAGTAGGGTTCCCAGATTTGGCTTCAGGGAGCAAAGGACCCAAATCCTCAGGTAGACACTAAATTCTCATTGCAAACTTTGAGGACTTGGGGACTGTCAAGATCCTGCTGCCTTTGGCTCATATCCTCAGAAAACAGGAGAGTGACAAGAAATTTAGGAGGTGAATTAGAGGTTGCCAAGGAAACTTTTCCACCCATCTTCCTGTCTTGGAAGTTGGAGCAGAGGGAAGTTTTTCCCTATTCATAGCCACCCCCCAGGGCTGAAAAGCAACAGGCCAGGGAAGCACGCTTCTTGCCAAGGAACCCTGGACAGTTCCTTGGGTGGTAGCAAGTCATTTCTTTTCTCTGTGGTTTTTGAGGGCTTCACGTAGAGCCAGAAAAGGACCGTGAAAGAAAGAATTTTGAGTCACACTTCTCTGGTCACCGTGCTCCCCTGCAAATTGTTTCCTTGAAGTTTCCAAGGCAGCTCTGGATGGTTCTGGGATGAGACTCTGGCAGCACTTTATCCCCATTATGCTGGCGCAATGACATCAGGTGTTCTGGAAGAGGCAAATCAGTGCTCTTGACCAGAGTTAGACCGGACTCTTAACAGTTTGATTGAGATATAATCCACATCCCATACAGTTCACTCGTTGAAGTGTACGGTTTAGTGGCTTTTAGTAAATTCTCGGAGCTGTGTATCCATCACCACAGTCAACATCTCATTAGAATATTTTCATTACTGCAGAAAGAAACCTCACAGCCCTTAGTTGTTACCCCTAAGTCCCCTCACCCTCTTCAGCCCTCCTCAGCCCTAGAGTAATCTCTTTCTTGTCTCTGTGGATTTACCTACTCTGGACATTTCAAATAAATGTAATCATATAACCTGTGGTCCTTTGTGAACAGCTTTGTTCACTTAGCATAATGCTTTCAAGGTTCATCCATGTTGTAGCATATGTCAGTACTTTTTTCTTTGTAAGTTATTTTCTTTCTTTTTTTTTGTGGTGGGGGGCGCTGCGTTGGGTCTTCGTTGCTGTGCACGGGCTTTCTCTAGTTGCAGCAGGCAGAGGCTACTCTTTGTTGCGGTGTGTGGGCTTCTCATTGCGGTGGCTTCTCTTGTTGCGGAGCTCTGGCTTTAGGCGCGCGGGCTTTGGTAGTTGCGGCGTGTGGGCTCAGTAATTGTGGCTCGCAGGCTGTAGAGCGCAGGCTCAGTAGTTGTGGCGCACGGGCTTAATCGCTCCGCAAGCATGTGGGATCTTCCCGGATCAGGGATGGAACCCGTGTCCTCTGCATTGGCAGGCAGATTCTTAACCACTGCGCCACCAGGGAAGTCCCTTCTTTTTTTTTTTTAATTGCCAATGACTATTCCACTATGTGGATATTTCACAATTTGTATATCCACTTAGCAATTGACAGACATTTGTGTTGTTTCCACTTCTTGGCTATTATGAATGTGTGATACTACGAACGTACATTGGTGTGCAAGTTGCTCTTGGGTATGTAGCAGGAGTGGAATTGCTGGATCACATGGAACTCTACATTTAGCCCTTTGAGGACTGTACAGGTCTTCATACAGATGTATGTTTTCATCTGGGCCGTACCTCTTTTGTGTTATGTTTATATACCTGTTGGTGCCAGTTGTTGTCATTTCTGCTTCCTCACACCCTTATGTGAGCTATGGGATATCTAAGGAGGGCAGAGGGTGGCCTTGCGCGGACCCTGTCATTCCATTTTTTTCATTGCCCAGGTATTCATTGAGCATCTACCATATTCCAGTCTGTCTAGGTGCAGGGATGTATCAGTGAATAAATGTTACATGCCTGCCTTCATGAGCTTCCATTCTTGTTGGATAGACAACAAATCAATGTAAAGTGATACATAATAAAGAGAAATGTAAAGTGTTGGGTGGCAGTGAGTGCTTTGCAGTAATTCTGATCGTGCGCCTGCGACTTTGAGATGTAGCCTTATCAAAGTGTGAACAGGCGACAGGGAGGACGGTAGACGGCGCTCTCCCACATGAGGTGGAGGAACTGTTGGGTTGTTACAGGGGATGTATTGCCAGGCAGTGGAGCCAATGATGGGACAGCTTAGGTCCTAAGCTCCAGCGCCCACAGGATGTTGACGTTGGACCTTAGGCTGTGCTCTTTTGGAGTGAAGGTGGGCGCTCTTCCCATCTCCTTTTCTCCCCCTGCCTTATGATTCTTTCTTTGCATGCCTACCAGCTTCCTGGAGTCTGCCCCCATACCCCAGCCTCTTGCGATTTTTGCAGAGAGCTAAGGGCAGTGGTATGGGGAGCCGGAAGGGCAGCATACTCAAAGGTGTACATGTTTCTACCCTGCAGCCCACCTTGGGACACCTCGACTCCAAGCCCAGCAGTAAGTCCAACATGCTGCGGGGCCGCAACTCAGCCACTTCTGCTGACGAGCAGCCCCATATTGGCAACTACCGACTCCTCAAGACCATCGGCAAGGGTAACTTCGCCAAGGTGAAGCTGGCTCGGCACATCCTTACTGGGAAAGAGGTGAGCTCTGGGGTTGGGGACATGGCAGCATCTCCCAACTGTTGATACCCCAGCAGGTAGTAGTGAGACTTCTACCACAGCCAGCCTTTTGTTTATCAGACAGAAATGAGATCTGAACAGATAGGGGTGCTAAGAGGGATAGGGCCAAAAGGAGGCAGAAATATAAAGGAGGAAGTAGATTTGAGTCCTGAGTTTAAGCCTGGTCAAAGAGGTAATCTTGGACTTTTTATCTCTTGTTCAGGTAGCTGTGAAGATCATCGACAAGACTCAACTGAATTCCTCCAGCCTCCAGAAAGTAAGCACACAGTACCTCCTGTCCCTTCCTAAACCTCTGTCAGGAGTTAATGATCTGCTGACCCCATTTGGACCTCCTCTTGAACCCCTAATTCAGCATCTCTGGTCGTTTCACCGTTCCCACCATCCCTTTCCATGGCTCTGCTATCTTTAGGGTTTTGGCTGGATCACCTGTGTTGGCTCCTCCTGATTGAGCTGCCTGGCCACAGGCACTGGCTCTTTTAGAAGTCTTTCTGCCCCCTTCCAGCCCCTTGGCCTACCTGTCTGACCTACTTCCTGCATCTTGTCTTCTTCTGGCCTGTGACCAGCCCAATGCAAAAACACATGTATACAGCCATTACTAGAAACACATGCAGTTAACTGTAGGATCTGAATGATCCAAGGGAGTGGCTCTAGAAGTACAGGGATAAGAGGAGGCAGAGAACCTGCCACTGGATTCTGTGCCAGCTGCATTTCAGAGAATGGGTATGGAAGGCTGGGATTTTTCGAAACTAAACTCCAGTTTCAAGCCTCTTACGGTACGTGCAGATTAGTGACAGGTCCTCCCAGTCTTCCTTCTCACTTCTAGGCTTCTTTTGACTAACAGTTGCAGAGTCCTTTGCATGTAGTCTTTGCTACATGAGGTTGAACTTTTCCTTCCCTTCTTGACTTACAGTGGAAAACTGAGGTCTTACTTAGCTGGTTGGGGAAGCCTCCAGGTGAGACCACGTATGTAGGAGTGAGAAAAGAAGGCTTTCGTTTGCAGAAGAGGGACAGCTTACCAGTGACTGGTTGGTGTAGAACTGGAAACTGTCTGCCCTCTGCCCCCACCCTGGGCTCCAGCAGTTAGGGGAAGGAAGAAATCTCCCGTCAGGCTCCCAAAAAGCTGCCCCTATTTAGGTCAGTCAGATTTCCTCATACTCCAGCTCACCCTGGCTCAGATTTTCTGACCTTGATTAACCTAGTTCTTTGCATCTCGTGGCAGATTGAGTTTTTCTTTTCATGACCACATTGTTACTTGAGTTAGGAGAGGGCATAACCTGATGCTAACAGCCAACTGCAGTGAGATTGGGAAGCTTGAGACTGGAGGTTGGGAGCTGTTACTGAGAGAGACACTCACAGAATTAGTGTGAGTTGAGGTGCACTGACATGCTGACAGCCAAAACCAAGGTGTTTCCTATTTTTTGTTACCCCTGGGATCCCCTCAAAGTTCTTTGACTCAAAGGAAACATGGCTGTCATCACCAGGGCTTCCCTGCTGCTGGGAGCTTTCCGGAAGGAAGGGAAAGAGGGCTACTCTTGACATGTTGGCTCAGACCCCACAGAGTAGAAGCCAGCTTGGTGTGGGCCATTTGGTCTTTGGAGCAGTTTAGCCTGCCAGAGTCAGCTAGGCCATCTTATTTCCCACCTCTTTTTTCTCCCTGCCTCTTCCTGACTGGCTGGAAGCACCAGCACCAGACAAATATAGCCATTTTTAAAGCCTTTAAACACACTCCATTGCCAAGGCCAATCTGATTCTGTTCAAATCACTCTGTTTAAATTTGATCCCAGCAATGATCCCTAAAGGACAAACACTGAAGAAGCTAACCTCTTCGGGGTTCTAGACAGGCCCAGAAAACTCCACGCTCTCCTAGGAGAACGCCCTTTCCAGGCCCATTATTGCCCCTGAGGTGGCGTCCAGGATTTTTTGCCTCTTCATCCAAGATAAGTATTGGGCCTGGGAAGAAAGCAAGAAAAACCTGGGCTCTAACGAGAAAAGGGAGCCAAGGTCAGAATCAGGTTCTCGAAGATTGGAAAACCTGTCTCTTCTTTTCCTTTCCAGCTCACAAAAGCTCTGGGATCTCATTAAAGGAAAAATAAAGAAAGATGTGTTCACTTTTCTCCATAAAATATAGCCTAAATTAGGTCTCCACACCTCCCTTCTCCTTAAAAAACAAAAACAAAACACAACACAACTAGTTCTGCTCCTTGTGCAAACGGTGAGGCCTAGAAGTTGCAAAAAACCCCACCTCCAGTTCTCTGGCCCCCGCAGAGGGGATGAAGTTCATTTCTGTCATCTTTCTTTATGGAAATGTATGGTTTGGAGTCCCTGATTTTGTTTCACAAAGAGAGCGTGAGTGTGTGGAGGTGGATTTGATTAAAATTGGCATCAGCTATATATAGGAGTGGCTTCTTCTGTCACCACCCCGAGGCCCAGGAGAGAAAGGTGTACCCACTAGTGCAGAGCCCTCTGACTTCTGTAAGTCAGAAGGTGATGGGCCCCTTCAGAGCTCCCCTACCTCTTCATACAGACCAAGCTAGAGTCTCCTTTGTCAGTGAACTGTAGAAGCAGCTCAGGTTCTAAATGTTCATGTACGTGGGCTCACGCTCCCTCTTTCAGAGGCACGCAGCCAAAACCCGTCTGCTGTTTGGGGGCTGGATTTGGGGCGACAACACCCAAGGGTGCAGCTGGCTCATCCAGATGCTGCCCCTGAGGGTACAAGTCATGAGAGCCCAGCTTTCCTCGCACTGACCCTTCTTGCTCTCCTTCCCTGCCATGTCCTTCTCAGCCACTGGAGACAGGCATGGAGGATCTGGACAACTACTCTATTTCTTTTCCCTGCCTGTTTTCTCTTTTGGAAAAAGAATCCTAGCAGTGGCTCTGTTTGGAGGGGACCTGAGGGGAGCAAGCTGAGCAAGCGTGACCCCTGGTATTTTATTTTCCAGCTGTTCCGTGAAGTAAGAATAATGAAGGTTTTGAATCATCCCAACATAGGTGAGAACCAGTCATCATTCCTTTCCTCTTCCCCCACAGCAAGGCTCAACTTCCCAGCATGTGGCCCTTCTCCCTGAGGCACATGGCCTTCTGGAGTCTGTAGTCTTCAAGGATGCCTCTGGGGAAGCCCAGCTCAAGATCCAGCTCTGCCTCTGGCGCACAGGGCTGTCCTTAGTGGTGTGGCTGCCTCGAGAGGAACCTGTCTTTGGGAGAGTAGGAATGGGAGAGGAGGAAACTTTGATTCCTAGGATGCCCCTGTACATGTTGGGGCTCAATGTGTGGACCCTGCTGCTTCTCTGACTCATAGCTTGGCCTTTTCTCCTGTAGTTAAGTTATTTGAAGTGATCGAGACTGAGAAAACTCTCTACCTTGTCATGGAGTACGCTAGTGGAGGTAGGTATGGAATTGCCTCTTCCTACTGTGTCCCCACCTTCCCCAGCCCCAGCAAGCTCTGATGTAGACCCTGCCCCTGTCACTTGCAGGAGAGGTGTTTGATTACCTAGTGGCTCATGGCAGGATGAAAGAAAAAGAGGCTCGAGCCAAATTCCGCCAGGTGGGTGTGACTCCCTCCATGGAGTGTGGGCCCTACCTCTGCTTTGGGGGGGTTGGCATACAAGGAGGAGCTGCCTGTCTGTAAGCGGCCTCTGGAGGGTCCTTTGGGCTTTGCTTATCTATGTGGCAGCTTCGAACTCGGTCACAGGATCACAGCTCCACCAGCCCCTGTAGCCCACCTTCAGGTGTCCCTGAGCTGACCCCTCTTCCTTCCTTTCAGATAGTGTCTGCTGTGCAGTACTGTCACCAGAAGTTTATTGTTCATAGAGACTTAAAGGTAAGGCGTGCTCTCATCTCCAGTGTCTTTGAGTCAGGGCTGGTCATTCACCCTCTGTTAACTGTGACATAACGATTACACCCTGAGTGTTCAAGGAAACTCCAGCCTTTAATTTTTTGGAGATGATGAGGAAGCCCCTAGGGCTGCTTCTGACACAGGCCTTATGACTGGACTTAGGATCCCATTCCAGCTACCGAGGAGAGGGTCTCTGCCATTTCACCTCTCAGCACTTCACCTTCCGGTGCAGCCAGGCGTGGCAGGAGGGCTGCAGGCAGCCTGGCGGCTGACCGAGGAAACAGTGTTGACTGTTCCACAGCTGCGTCACAGCTGCTTTGCAGATGTGCAGCACACTCATCTCTTTCACTGAGCTGTTAGCATGTGAGACTACCTATGAGTCTTCCTGGCCCCTAAGTCCTCGCAGATGTGACCACGATTAACCCAGGCCTGACAGGGAAGCTTTGCACAGCTCACAGCGTCTCTGAGCCTTCAGATCCCAGCTCTCACGTGGCCGCCTGTGTGAGGAGCGGCCTGCGCGGCCCTCCTCCAGCCCAGCCCAGCCTCTGCACACTGATTGGAGGCCTGCCCTGGAGTTGGTGGGAGCAGTTCTAACATTGAAGATGACTTCCTGTTTGTTCTTCCATTCCCCTCAGCTCCTTCCTGTCCAGTGCCTCAGTGTGATCCACTTGGTTCCCTGACATTTTCCTTCTTACCTCCCAGGCAGAAAACCTGCTCTTGGATGCTGACATGAACATCAAGATTGCAGACTTTGGCTTCAGCAACGAATTCACCTTTGGGAACAAGCTGGATACCTTCTGTGGCAGTCCCCCTTATGCTGCCCCAGAGCTCTTCCAGGGCAAAAAATACGACGGACCCGAGGTGGATGTGTGGAGCCTGGGAGTTATTCTATATACACTGGTCAGCGGATCCCTGCCTTTTGATGGACAGAACCTCAAGGTGGAGTGAAGTGCAGGCTTAGATCATTTGTATTCTCATTTCTTCTCTTGGCCTCTGGTCTTGTCCCCGACCTCTCACCTTTGCTGCTTTTCTACATTTTCCTGAGCCAGAGCTTCAAAGAAGGCCTTGTTGCAAAAGGTAGCAGCTATTAAAAGCCCTCTGCACCCAGCAAAATAACCTCAGTTCCTCTCTTGAGGGCTGGGATAAATTGTTTGTCCGTTCACCCCTCCAAGGTACTCAGGATTGCAAGCCTCGGGCCGATCAAGCCAGAGGGCGTGGGGTATTTGACATCACCGCCTCTCTAGTTGAGGTGCCTTGTCCCAGGCTCTCTGCCTCTTACCATATTTCATTTACATCTGCCTGGCCAGTCTTAAGCTGTCAGGAGCCTGGATATTAGGTTCCTTCCCTTGGCCTTGGGTGATTTAAATTTCCCTCCTACAGGAGCTGCGGGAGCGGGTACTGAGGGGAAAATACCGTATTCCGTTCTACATGTCCACAGACTGTGAAAACCTGCTTAAGAAATTTCTCATTCTCAATCCCAGCAAGAGAGGCACTTTAGAGGTGAGCAGCCTGAGCCCAGCTGGTAGGAGGTCCTGGGTTCCCAAGGAAACCTCCAAGCTGAGTCTCCCTCTCTGCCCTTCCCCTTCCCTTTACTTCCCAGCAAATCATGAAAGATCGATGGATGAATGTGGGTCACGAAGATGACGAATTAAAGCCTTATGTGGAGCCACTCCCTGACTACAAGGACCCCCGGCGGACAGGTGAGGCTGTGCTGGGCCATGAGGTTGAGCCTGCCTAGGACTCAGGACCAGCCTTAACTGTATGTCCCCCCACGCAGAATTGATGGTGTCCATGGGTTACACACGGGAAGAGATCCAGGACTCGCTGGTGGGCCAGAGGTACAACGAGGTGATGGCCACCTATCTGCTCCTGGGCTACAAGAGCTCCGAGGTGTGTGCCCCCTGCTCCATTCCCCGTCTAGCCAGCCTCTCTGTCAGTAGTATCCCCATGCTCCTAGCAGCTGTTGAGGGCAGAAGCTCATCTCTGAGTAGGTGTGCTCTCTACTGACTAATTTTAAGCCTCAGCTCTGGTGGTGATAAGGTCTCCTGGCTTTTGCTTTCACTAATTTCCATCAATAGTTCAATAGGGAAGCTGGTGGGGTCTGGGCCTGGGTCTGGGTTTCCATACGGGTGAGTAGATCTGGCTCATTCTGTGTTGGTTAGACCGGGTCTAGGTCATTCTGGCTGGGTCAGTTCTGTGTTGGCTCTAGAAGTCTCTGACTGTTTCGATATGTTTGTGTCTCTCTGTATCTGGAAGTCTGGGTTCCTGGGTGCTCTGTGTCTGTCTTATAGGAATCTTGAGCCTGTGTGTTGCTTCTGCCTAGAGCTTGTGTCTGGGTATATGTATCTGTGTGCATGTACGTCCATCCTCCCGTCTGTGCATCTGGAGGCTTCGTGATTATTGTTCTGCTCATATGGGTACCCACCCATGTCTGCGCCTGAATCCCTGGGTCTCTGTGGGAGTAGGGTCTCGTTCACCATCTGTGTGTCCCCACATCCACTCGTGGCCTCCCTGTCCTGCTCTCCCCCTAGTGGTGTTGGACTCCCTTTCTTGATTCTTGACAGCCTGCTCAGGAGGTATTGGGGGGTGTCTCTGAGTCTGATTGTGCATTCTTATGTGTGTGGTGTGTGTATCCCACTCTGAGGGTGGGGTTCTTTGTGGGGAGGTTGGTGTGTCTTTGACTGTGTTTGTCAGGGTCTGTGTTGGGACTTGTCTCCGTGAGTGTTTATTTAGATGCACATTGGTCTTTCAGGGGGTATGTCTCATGGGAGCCTGGGGTGGATTTGTGTCAGGCAGGAATGTGTAAATGGGATCATCCATAGGGAACTCTTCATGACTTCTGCCCTCCCTTTTGTGTTCTTGCAGCTGGAGGGCGACACCATCACCTTGAAGCCGCGGCCTTCAGCTGATCTGACCAATAGCAGTGCCCCTTCCCCCTCCCACAAGGTACAGCGCAGCGTCTCAGCCAACCCCAAGCAGCGGCGCTTTAGCGACCAGGGTAAGTACTTCTGGGAGCTGCAGGTGGGGGACTCACCCCTCTCCTGATGGGTTCTTGGGGCTTTGGATGACACAGCTGAGTTTCCATCCCCGTTCAGCCCTTATTAGTAGCATGTCCTTGGGCAAGTCACTTAACTTCCCTCCATCTTGCCCTTACCCATTCCCACTGTCCTCTGGCCCAGCAGCTGGTCCTGCCATTCCCACTTCTAATTCCTACTCTAAGAAGACTCAGAGTAACAACGCAGAAAACAAGCGGCCTGAGGAGGACCGGGAGTCAGGGCGGAAGGCCAGCAGCACAGCCAAAGTGCCTGCCAGCCCCCTGCCCGGGCTGGAGAGGAAGAAGACCACCCCCACCCCCTCCACGGTGAGCCACGCCCACCCTCCTCCCTCCTCCTGGCCAGCCCCACCTCCTCCTTCCCATCCTCCCCGCTCCTGCTGTGGGGCCTGCCCTCTCCAGGCAGCTCTTTCCTTAATCCAGACGCAGCTCCCTTTGGCTGCCTACCTGACCGTCCGCCCCGGGGCCACTTCTACGTACTGTAGAAAACCCTGCCCCACAGAGTAAAAGCAAAATCCGTTCTTTTCCCCAGCCCGGACTGCTCGTGGTGGAAGGTGGAGGGGGAGCAGGTTTTGCGAACCTGCCAGTAGAACACTTTGGTCTTCTGTGATACCACTCTGCCCTTTATTCCCCACAGAACAGCGTCCTCTCCACCAGCACAAATCGAAGCAGGAATTCCCCACTTTTGGAGAGGGCCAGCCTTGGCCAGGCCTCCATCCAGAACGGCAAAGACAGGTGAGCAGGCCTGGGCCCTGCCTGCCATATTTCCCGGGAGCCGCCTCTCCCAGCGGTGACGTCTCTGTCAGCAGCACCATCTCCCCTCCTGCTCCCTGGAGTCCCGTCCTGGCTCTGTCCAGTGCAGCTTTCCACACACCAGCACCTCCTCCCTGCTCTCCCCACCCTCCTTCTCCTCTCCCCTGTGCTCCTGTGACCGCTTCTTGCGGTGTACTGAGTGTGACTCCATGGTCATCTCAGCTGCCTTCTTGCTTCTTGACTGCAGCCAGGGCGTGGCAACTGCACTCTTCTGGGCACCAGTGCCTGAGGGGCCCCAGCTCAGGGCAGAACCGAGAGATGCCATCCTGAAGCGTGTACACATTGAGGGTGACTCTATCTGTGCCCATGAGAGCAGAGCCCCCCTAACGTTGACCGTCATGTTGAGTTCCTGGCTCCTCGTTTTCTGAGCTTAATGAAAATTCCCCTTAGCAACACGCTGCTCTTTCTGGCGATGACACATCCTTGTTCTTAGAATTTCTAGGAGACCAGTGCAGCCCGGAGGCAGTTGCCTCCTGTCGGCTTTCCTGCACTTTGGGTTTCTTTCCCTAGGCTATGGCCTGCCTCGCCTTCCTTACCGTGCGTGCCCTCCACTTCCTAGCCCTGCCTCCCTCGGCTCTGACTCGTGCCCCATTGCTGCTCCTGGGCCTGACCTGCATCTTGCCGAGGCTCCCAGCTCTGGCCCTTCCCGCCCCGCCTGTGCTTCCTAACCGGAGCCTCCTGCCCCCACCCACCCCTAACCCAGGCCTCTCCACTGCTTTTGTCTCCTAGCCTAACCATGCCAGGGTCCCGGGCCTCCACGGCTTCTGCTTCTGCCGCGGTCTCTGCGGCCCGGCCCCGCCAGCACCAGAAATCCATGTCGGCCTCCGTGCACCCCAACAAGGCCACTGGGCTGCCCCCCACGGACAGTAACTGTGAGGTGCCGCGGCCCAGGCAAGTGTGCTGGGGCAGCTGATGCACCTGCTGCCCTCAGCCCACCCGCCCCCTGCCCCCCACAATTTCTTCCCACCTGGGGGTCCTGCTCTGTTCTTGGCATCTTAGCCACAAGAGATGGCTGTCCCCTGCAGCCAGGAAGTAGAGGACACAAAAAATAGCTTAATGCCCCTCTTTTCCTCCAGTTCTCCCTCTCAGAACAGATATGCAAGAAGCCGTCCCGAGGCTCCAGAAGGAAGCCTTTTTGTTCTGAGCCTTCCTGGACTTCCTTAGGACCCCGGGGACAATCAGCATCACAGGGACTCAATCCTTGAGGGTTGGTCAACATTGTCCCCTTGAGGTTCCAGTCTGCCTAGCTCCCAAGGAGCCTCTTCTCTCCATCCTGTACTGCTCTCCACACACGTATCCTTCCCTGCCTCCCCTCCCTCCCCCAAACCATCTCCTTCCCCCTCCACCCAAACATCTTCCTTATTGGTGTCCTCAGTGGTCACACCCCTTCCTTCTGTGTCCTCTGTGATGGCTGCCTCTGCCCTAGCATCCCCCTTCCCTTTCCCACGCCAGGGTGCTCCAGATGCTTGGTGGTGATGGCTTTCTCATGCCCTGATGCATTTCCCCGCCCCCCACCTCTTTTCTCACAGCACAGCCCCCCAGCGTGTCCCTGTCGCCTCCCCCTCCGCCCACAACATCAGCAGCAGTGGTGGAGCCCCAGACCGAACTAATTTTCCCCGGGGTGTGTCCAGTCGAAGCACCTTCCACGCTGGGCAGCTCCGGCAGGTGCGGGACCAGCAGAATTTGCCCTACGGTGTGACCCCAGCCTCTCCCTCTGGCAACAGCCAGGGCCGGCGGGGGGCCTCGGGGAGCATCTTCAGCAAATTCACTTCCAAGTTTGTACGCAGGTGAGTAGGGGGCCTAGGGCGGCAGAGAGGCTGAGGCCAGGCCTTCCACCTTGCCTGGGGGTGGGGATGAGGACACCTGGGGGTTAGAACTGGGATCAGGTCCCAGGGTTAGAAACCTCAGGAAGCCTAAGAAATTGAGTCTTTGTTGGCACCTGAGATGCCCAGACCCATCCGTCCCTCTCAGGCCTCCCCAACTCCTTGTTCTCTGGCCCGAGCAGATGGCCGATGCCGCCTCCTCTCTAGGAGAGTGTGAACTCAGATGCTAAAATAAAAGCCCCCCTCGTCTCTCCTGGGTTCCCATGGAAACTTATATTTGGTGACGCAGCTGCAAAGTCATGAGGCCTGAGCCAGGCTGGGCCGGCAAGGAGAGTTTCTCCTGGTCTCTCGTCTTGCCCCCTTTGACCTCCTTTCTCCCCACCCAGTTGGTTTTGTCTGGCTGCAGCCACTCCCCTCTGCCGCAGCCATGTTCCTCTGCTGGGGGGCTGGGGGTTGCCAGGATGAAGGCCATAAATGAAATAGCTGGTGGGGGCCTAGGATGGCTCCCTGGCAGCCTGAGGCACTCTGGCGCATTCCTACGTGGGAACCAGGGTGAAGGTTCTCTTCATGAGGTTTCTCACACCTGGCCCCTGATGACCCAAAAGGACAGCGTTGATTCTCGAGGTGCATCCAGTAATCCGGGCTCTTGGGCTGCTCCCTGTCTCCATCCCACCACTTCTTCAACCATCTTAGTGTAGCTCAGGAAGCAGCAGGAGTCTTGGAGAGAACAGGTTTGCCTGCCCTTCCTCCTGCACTTCATTCCACTCGGCTAGAGTAGCCAAGCCATGCCCCTTTCCAGCCCCGGAATGCAGGTGTAGGGCTGCAGGGTGGGGCGTGAGCAGATTGGGATGTCTGGGACTCTAGTCTCGCTGAGCGGCTCTTCCACAAGTGGGGTGACCCTTGAACCTGTAAAGCCCACTCCCCACCTGCTTATCCACATACCGTCTTGTTGGTTTTTTTTTTTTATTTCTTTTTTTATTTTGTCTTTTTTTGTTTGTTTTTTTAGAAATCTGTCTTTCAGGTTTGCCAGAAGGTAGGCGTTGAGCCCGCTGTGTGTGCGTCTGTGTCCTGTGTCCTGCCTCCATCACTAACTCCCCTTTTCCGGCTCTTGCTCCCTCCTGCATCTGCTAACCTTGTCTGTGGGGTCCTCTCTCTGCCATCTTAAAGGGATGAAGACGGCCTCTGCCTGGGCGGCCCCCGAGGCCACGTTTGCCCACTCAGGGCAAATGACTCTGAAAACGATGGGCCTGTCCCCGAGCAAGGGGGACCTTCTCAGGGAATTCTCCCTTTAAGATCGTCTCCTTCCCCCCAATCGCCTACCCTGGGTTGTGGTCACAAACGCGTTGGGTTCCTTTTCCAGCCCTTTCCCGTGTCTCTGCATGCGCTCTGAGGAAGCTCCACCGAGGTCGAAAGTGCATCTGGGATGGTATCTCATTCCGGGTCTCCTGGGCTTCCCCTTCCCTGGTGCCCTGAACTTCAGGGCTGTGTGGCCTCTTGCCCCTGTCCTATGGGATGGCAGGACTTTGGAGGTACTACAGGAACACTGGGGTCTCAAGACTTCAGCCTGACGCCTCCAGGCCCAAGGAGCCTTTGCCTCACGAGTGGGGCACAGCACCCCCTTCTGGCAGCTCCTGCAGAACTAGGCCGACCCCACCCCCACCCCAGCATACCTCCTGCCTCCAGCCGTTTCTGGATGAATCAAGCCGCGTCCTCTCTGGACTGTGTTCTCCAGTTATGGCCTGTGACTTCTGAAGAGCCAGAAGCTGGGACATTCTAGGGCAGGGGCCGTCTACCCCTAAGTCCTGGCAAAACAGTGGGAGATCCCCCCTCCCTCAGGCGTCTCCTTTCCTAGGCCAGCTCCTGGCTCTGCCACCCCTGGCCCTGTCTTCATCCTCTCTGGTGGCCTGGGTGGGCCAAATACCAAGCTGAGGACCAAGGGCCAGGTTGGGAGCCCTGGTTCCCCAAGGCCGTCAGCCCAGCCCCTTTGGTGCCCCAGCTGACAGAACGACGGCCAAGGCAGGGTGTTCAGGCTTTTTCTCCCTTCCACCCGCTGCTCGCCACCCAGCTCTTCACTGCATGGCTGGCTGTTGACTCATGGGGCCCCAGTGGGGGCCTGCCCTGCAGGGTACCTCCACCCACAGGGCAGGAGCCAGGTGGGGCCGGAGAGAGCACCCAGGCCCCTTCCCCTGCACAGCCCAGGCTCCCTGCTCGCAGCGCACTTGTCTGCATTCGTGTGTCTGTTGTGTCTTTGTGTTCCTTTTACATGTGCTGCCGCTGCTCTCTCTCACTCCTCCTACACCCTTGCCCTCCTCTGCACTCCCCAGTTTCCCAGCTCCAGGCACTCATCTTCCAGCCAGGAGCTGGAGAAGCCGCTCAGCGGGGCCAGACCTCTTCCCCACCCACCCTCCCAAGGTGTCTGCCCTGCTCTGCCCTCCGTCCTCCCTTCTGTATCAGCAGATGGCCTGGCAGGCAGGGGAGTT
>NW_021146640.1:0-25000 GCF_002837175.3 Physeter macrocephalus
GGAGATTTCTTCCTCTGCCTGGAATGTCCTTTCCCGGGAACAACTCATCTCTGCTGCTCCTTCCAGACTCAGCTCATGCCTTCCTGACAGAAAGAAGACCTCATTTTAAGGTGGCATTCAGGGATGAGAGACTGAAACACAAGCAACAACGGCCGGACTATCTGTAAAAGCAGAAGTCATCCAAACCACAATCTGCTTCAACCAGCCCCAGACAGCCAGGACTTTATGCCCTGGCATCTTCCCTAATTTTGTCCCTGCTTCCAATTTAGAGCCAACCAGAGAAAGCCAAATATGCTCCCCAAACTAACCACATAAGACGCTCTCTTCCATGAGCCTCCCCCAGCTTCCCCAGGCCGACTGGGGCATGTCTGCACCTTCCCTTTGGTCCGCTGTAAAGCTTCCCTACCCGCTTCTGAGTCTCTGCCAAACACCCGTGACAGGGGCTGACTCGCTATGGGAGGCTCTGAATGCACAGCCTTTGCTTGATCTCATTCGTTTCCCTGCTGATCAGTGCCCCCACCACCCAGCAGCCTTCTCCCCAAGCCTGAGGTCTCAACGCCCCCCAGCTCACCTCCATCATCGCTGTCTTCTTGGCTGGTTCGAGTCGCCCATTATGTGTCTGTCTGCCCAGCACTCGGCACAGGGGCTGCCACGGCCAATACTCCTCAAGCAATGGAATGAATGAAAGATGTGAGTACTCACACGCTTGGCGTGGCAGTGACAGAATGCCAGAAGCCCAAAGTCCTTTCTCGGCACCCACGTAGGCATTAGGCCGGTGAAGATCAAAACTTGTGCTTCCCTGGCCTCTGAGATGTTCGTGTAACAGAGGAGAGCTTGAGCGTTCTTTCGTAGCACGGAACAAAATTGTGAATTTACACGTCCACGTGGTTCGGGAGTGGTACACAGCCTCCTCCTCCAGGCTGTGAGCTTCAGGAGGGCAGGGATGTGGCTTTGTTCGTGTTATATGGCATCTTTATTTGTACCTGGCACATGGTAGGTACCTATTAAATGTCAACGGAAGGAAGGAAGGGAGGAAGAAGAGAGCGGAAGAGGAGCAGAACCTTGGGTTGTCTAGGTACCTCTCTCCCCCTTAACCTTTACCATCTCCCCCCCTCCCCCCTTGTTTCTTCCAGCTTTTGCAGGCACATCATAAAGGTCAACCAATGGGACTTCCCTGGTGGTCCAGTGGTTAAGACTTCGCCCTCCGATGCAGGGGGTGCAGGTTCGATCACTGGTCAGGGAGCTAAGATCCCACATGCCTCGCGGCCAAAAAACCAGAACATGAAACAGAATCAATATTGTAACAAATTCAATAAAGACCTAACTAACTAAATAAATAAAAATAAAGGTCCACCAACACAGGGCAGTTGTGAGGATCCTGAGTGAATGCACGGAGGACTAATGTGTTTCTGAGCATCTTTAAGTGGGGTTGTAATCCCATCGCTGGCATGAAACAGAATCAATATTGTAACAAATTCAATAAAGACCTAACTAACTAAATAAATAAAAATAAAGGTCCACCAACACAGGGCAGTTGTGAGGATCCTGAGTGAATGCACGGAGGACTAATGTGTTTCTGAGCATCTTTAAGTGGGGTTGTAATCCCATCGCTGGCCTGAACCTCCCAGGGGGGCACCAGTGAGACAGTCCCCCCGCCTCCACCCCATTCCTCCAAGGCTGGGCCTGACCCCCAGGCAGAGGCTAGGACGGGACATTCATTTTGCCAAGGCTGGGAGCCTCTGTTGAAAACAACACCAAGTGCCAAGCACCACCAATTATTCTGTGGATTTTGCAGGAAACATAAATATTACATAGCGCATGGCTTCAGTTCTGCCAGCCCTGGAAGCAGGTGCTACACCCACTCCAACATGGTAATTAGGTGGACCTCCAGACTGGTCAGTAGGAAAGACCAGGGTGAGAAGGGTCCGGTGTCAGAGAACACCCAGAGTCGAGTTTTCCGTTGTCTCCTAAGAACTCCAAATTTTATTTTAATTCCGGTGCTATCTGAGGCTGATAACAGCCTCACCAAATTCAAATTAAATACATATTTTAGGGATTTTAATCTAAGCCATACCAGCCAGTGTGCCTCTTTGGGGATGAATTATTTATTTGTTTGGGGCTGAGGGGAGATTCGCACAAGCAGACCAAGGCCCTGGAATAGCAGCCGATAAATTTAAAGGGCAGCCTGAGGCCAGCACAGAGTCCGGTCTGCCACCTGCCTGATGCCCTGACAGCCCACCTGGCTACCCTCAGGTGTCACAGAAAGTGGACCAGGTGGCCCCGCCCAGGAAATGCTTAAAGATGTGCCTTGTCTCAGACTTTGCTTTTCCACACGTTCTTGGAAGCATGTCTCTGAAAAGCTGGCTGAAATTTTTAGGTTTTGAATCCCCACCTAGGAAACAAACTTCTAGAGGGAATATTGGATCAATCTGCTTTCTCATTCTGAGCTCGGAAGGGTCTGAGTGTTCTTGCCCACCCTATTTGCAGGATTTTGTTTGGGTTTTGTCAAAGCATTGCAAGTTTAGCTGGGGGCATTCTGGGGCCACGTGGAGCGTGTGCCCTGATCCCAAGCCCCTAAGGGTCTGAATCAACGTCCAGATGGGTCTTCCTCGTTAATCAGTGCTGCAGCCCAAAGAACACGAAAGCCTGGACTTACTCTGTCCAGCAAAACTTTCTGCCCCAGCGGAATGTTCTCCATCTGCATCATCCAGTACAATGGCCACCGGCCACATGTGGCTACTTGAAATGTGGATAGTGTGACCAAGGAGTTGAACTTTCCATTTAAAATTTTCATTTGTTTTTAGTTCATTTTAATTTTAGAATAGATACTTGATATAGTTATTGGAAAAATCTTAAGAATGCTTGGAACAACTTGGACATGTGGATCTGCTTTTTCAACTGCAAATTTTAGGAAGTCTAAATACAGACCAAGAACTTCTGATGAAAATTTAGGTCTGAATTGAGACATGCAGTGAGTGTAAAATATTTCATTCATCATTCTTATATTGATTATATGTTAGGGTGATAAATGTTTTGGATAGATTGAGTTAAAGAAAATGTATTATTAAAATTCATCTCTTCTATTTCATTTTGTTGTTTTCACGTGACTGCTGGAGAATTCAGACCACTCGTGTGGTTCATGCAATGACTCTGGTGGCAGTGTTGATGGCCTAGCCTCAGCCAGGTGCTGGGCATGGAGGTGATGAAGTCTCAGCAATCATGGGGCTCAGGGCTGTTGGTGAGACACACAATAAGTAAGTAAACAAGCGTGACAATAGCGGGAAGGCAAGAATGTTCTGAAGAAATCCTCCATATGCATGGAACCCTCAATGACCATGTGTCTCCAACCTGAACAACTGTACATGGCGGACCTCCTGGGGGCCCTGGACACTGCTCCCTAAATCAAAAGCAGAAAAGTCAACACCCAAGGCCCAGGGGAAGTCCTGACACCAAGGCCTCAGTGCCTTCATTTTCAGAACAAAAATCAGACCCCAAGTCCAACAGCAAGATCTCCATTTGTAGTCTCAACTCTTCTGGAAAACATGGACATCACATGTAAGATCACCTGGGTGGAGAATACTGTCCCCCGCCTCCCAGTGCACCTCCTGACCTGGTCCTGCCCGCGGCTGTCACCACAATTGCAGGTTAATGGCTTCTCTTGCAGCAGGGAGTCGCACTCTTTGTAATGGGAGAGCCCCTTGGTAAAGTCAGAAAAATCCACGCGGCCAAGGATGGCGGCTGTGCTCCGAGCATCTGTGGATTGAGACACCAGTAGAGAACAAAGAGTGAATGTGAATTAATTCAGGCACATTTTAAAAATAATTTGAAAGTTATTTATCGCAGCATCTACATACATTTGAAAATTAATCCCTGGTGGGGAGACTTTGTGCCAGCTGCAGAGTGGAGTGGCAGGGGCAGATTCTGGAAGCCTGGTGGTAACTCCTGGCCTCAGGCTGGGGGCCGCCTCATGGGCTCTGGTGAGGGGAGGGAGCTGTGAGCAGGAGGGAAGGGGGAAGAGGCCCAGGATGCCCTTGGGATCCCCAGGTCTTAAGTGCTGACACCTCAGCTTGGATTCAGGAGGCATTTTTTTCCTCCCGGGGGCCCCAGGAGGAGGTAAGTTTCCTGCGGGGTATGCTACCTGAAGGAGAAACTGGGCCCAGGACTCAGGCTCCATGGGGCTGGACAAGCTGTGTCCAGACATGCCCTGTGCAGAGGCCACAGCCAGGTCAGTGATGCTGAACCAAGGCCATGGGGCGGAGCCTCGGAGCCCTGCCTGTGCCCTAGGGTTGGGGTCTATAGAAGCTGACTGAGACAAGTATTTGAGGACAAGTGGTTTATTGGGAGGGAAAGTGATGGGATGGGGAAGTGAGATGCAGGGATTAATCCCATGGGGGGACCCCGGGTGGAACACCCACCTCACAGTTACCCCATTAGAGCCCAGTGCTGTCTGGCGGGGTATTTATACACTGTATTAGTTATCTATCGTTGCAGAAGAAAACCCATCCCAACCCTTAACAGTTTAAAACAACGAACACCTACCATCACGCTTTCTGTGCTTGGGGAATTCAGGAGCGACATAGCCGGTGGTTCTGGCTTAGGGTCTCTTAGGAGGTTGCAGTTAAGATAACGGCTGGAAGGTTCAGCTGCCGCAAGAGGACTTGCCCCTAAAATGGCTTCAAGTGGCTCGTGAGTCAGTGCCCTGTCACCTGGATCCAGTGTTATCTCAGCAGGGCGCTGGGGCTCAAAGGAAGTAGGAGTCTCTGTCCAGGAATCCAGGAAGGTTTCTCAGAGGAGGTGGCCGTGGAGAGAGGTTTTCCAAGGGAAGAAGGTGCTCCCACCAGGGGGACACAGTTCATCAACTGGTTGACTTCAGGGACTGTGTCAGGTGCTGCGGCCAACGGGAGCACAGTGCGGGGGTGGGGGTGGGCGGGGAGGGGAGATGCCACATGGCCTCGTGGCCAGAGGTGGCTGAGAGCACAGGCTGTCCTGACAGTGAATTTGTTTGTTGCTACTCTGTGTTGAGGCTCTCTGTGTATGATCTCACTTAATGTTTATAGACACTCTAAGACAAGCAATACTACTAACACCCCCAGTTTACAGAAAGGGAAACTGAAGCACAGGAAGTTAAGTGGTTTGTGTACAAGTTCAAGCAGCCTTTTCTTTGGCTGAGGGAAAAGCAAGTGCAAAGGCCCTGGGGCAGGAATGACCTTGGGGGTTAATGAGAAAAATCAAATAAGTGAGGCAAATCTGGTTATAGGTCAGGCTCGGGGTGGGGGGGGCTGGTAGAGGGAGAGATGGGCTGAAGGACAGTTATTCCTGGGAGTGGCTTAGCCCAAAGACCTCAGAAGGAGGGCTTGTGCGTCGGGCAAGAGCCTCTGATTTCCTCCCCAGATCCAACCCCAGCCTCCAGTGGGGAGGCTGATTTCCCAAGAGAACCAGCTGCTTGGTATCTGTTTGGATTTGCCATTAGGACATTAATACTTCTAATTTATTTTTTCCTTTGTGTCTCTCTCCAGGTGACTAACTCTGAGTCATTTCTAAGAAAAACGTGCCAGAGGTGAAAATCAGCGGATTTTAAATGAAAATCATGCTGGGCAGCGACCCTGTCTGGCCTGGGGCAGTGCACACAGCCGGTGCTCAGCGTATGCTGAGTATGCGTGAATGACCTCACCGGATAGAATGCTCTGTCCAGTCCCTCATAGACCTTCCTACTGCAAAGGAGCATGGGAGGAGGGAGGCCAGGCCCCAGAGGTTGCAGGACACAGGACACGCACCAGAGTGAGTCAGGACGGGCATCAGGCCAACTCACTAGCGGTCGCAGGCATCTCCTAGAGTGGTGCCCGGCATCCCCTACCCAACCTGAGTTTCTGGAGCACCTGCCATGTCCCACTCGGGACACAGGGGTTGTGGCTGCTACCTCCACGTGACCCCGGTATGTGTCCACATTGCTTTCCCAGGACGGGGGGCTGATGGGGTTCCTAGGACACAAAGCCCCAACCAGGACAGTCTTGGGTGGCCCAATGGTCAGTCTTGTCCACTCTCTCTCTCGGTTCCCTGGGGGCTATTTGACGAAATCGGGCCAGATAAGCAAGGGCCAGAACAGGAATTCTGCCTGCCTGGTCTTCTTATTCCCTGGTTCTCATCCCCGTAGGACCCCAGGGGCCACCCTGGCCGCAGCCCCCAGCTCCAAAGTGAAGCCAGTTCCGCTGCTGCTTGCTGCCCTCTGCATGTGAACATCAGAGCAGAAATGAGATGCTTCCATGGCGGGATCAACCGCCTCCAGCTTTCTTTTCATCTTTACAAAAGAAACACAAACACAGTAAGTGGGGGTCGGAGTAGGGGTGGAGAGGGTTCCCGCCCCACGGGGAGAAGGCGGGCCGGCATGCATCTGGGTTATTCCAGCTCTGTGATGCTCTCAGGCAGGCCTCTCACTGTGGCCCCAGGAGCTTGATGGCCACATCCCTCCTCTGTTTACTCTCTGCTGTCACCCCCAACAGGCTCCAAAGGAAAACAGGTTAGCAGTTCTCACCCTTCTCAGCTTCAGACCTCTTCAAATAAAACGCCAAGCTGCCTCTGCAGGGATTTGCAGAATATATTTCTGTGTAATTTGGGATAGCTCAGTAATTTTCCAGAAATACATTAACTAGGCCCGCTGCCTACCTTTCACGTAAATATTGTTCTCCCATTGTAATAATTATAATGATATTTACCATGTATTTAATAGTTACTGTATTCCAGGCACTGCAATTCTGGAAGGGAGGTGCTGTTATTGTCCTCATTTTCCAAATGAATAAACAGAAGTTCAAATAAATCCTCTGTGCAAGGTCATATTCTAAGTGATGCTGCCAGATCTGCCTGTCTCTGCCAGACAGTGAGGATCTGATGCCCAAAGCCTTTCTCAACACCCTTTCCCTTGCCTTCTTCTTCTAAAGAGATGGAAAGGTAAAATACTCATCTTGCCAGACTTACTTTGCAGGTAGAAGTGGACAAGTGACCAGTTTTGGCCATCTGTATATAAACAAAAAGGCCCAGGCAGAAGCTCTTGGAACAGATTCAGCCATTTAAATTTCTCCCTTTATTCTATCTGAAGTGTAGATGAGATACCCAGATGCACAGCAGCCATCTTGTGACCGTGAGGTCAAATCCACATGCCAAGAATTGCTGTGTAGGAAGGTAGAAGTAATTGGGTTTTTTGATGACATCAATGGATTGCCTTCCCCAGGATCCTTGTTTCATGAGGCAAATAAACTTCTTACTTATTTAATATACCATTTACTGGGTTCGTGGTTTCATGCACACAAACAAAATCATAACTGAGACCTGGCTTCCAAAGCCCATAGCGTTACCCAATTTCGAGGCTACCCATCAAGAGGACTTTGGGCTGGGCCCTGGGAAACAGCATTAGAATAAATTGAAATTTGTCAAAAGCCAAGGATCCTGACCCACAAAATACCACCAGAGTGTCCAGAGAATTTTAGGGGTGGACCAACAATGTCATTTCTGGGGTCAAAGAATTTGAGGTCTCTGCAGAGGACCTGCTTCCCACAGGAGAGTTAGGAGGCGCCTGCTTGGAGCACAGGTGGCCAGCAAACCTTGTGCTGATTTCAAGTCATGCCCTCTGGGCTGCTTTAGTCACCGTCCCTCTCCCACTTTGGGGAAACTGTGGCAGTGCCATGTTTTCTGTCATACCTGGGCCCCACAGCAATCTGGCAAGTTACTCAGTGTCTCAGCTGTTCGAACTGCCATAACAGAACAGCACCGCCTGGGTGCTTTGAACAACAAACATTTATTTTCTCACGGTTCTGGAGGCTGGAAGTCCAAGATCAAGATGTTGGCAGGGTTGGTTTCTGGCAAGACCTCTCCTCCTGGCTTGTAGAAGGCTGCCTTCTCTCAGTCCTCACATGGTCCTTTTTCTATGTGTGTCCCGGCAGAGAGAGGGAGAGAAAGGTCTTCTGCGTCTTATAAGGACACTGGTCCTGTTGGATTAAGACTCCTCCCTGTGACCTCATTTAACCTCAATTACCTCCTTATAGGCTCTGTCCCCTAATATAGTCACATTGAGGGGTTAGGGCTTCAACATATAAATTTAGGGGGGACACAATTCAGTTCATAACACTCAGCAAAGACAATGCTGTGGTCCAGGCCCAGCCAGCTTTGAGGGGAATCCAAGAAGCTTAGGACTGCTGCCTCTGTCTCTATCAGGGCAGTTCATCTGGAGGTCACACTAGCTGGATGGCTGTGCAGGTCTCAGGCGAGTCACTTCATTTCTCTGAGCCTCAGTTTTCTCATCTGTAAAATGGGTATGAAAACAACTTCTATATTACAAGATTAGTGTAAGGATAAAATGGGGTAACACATGTGAGGTGCTCAATACAGCAGCTGCAAGCACTTTTAAATTTTATTCTATTATTTTTAAAATGTTATTTATTTTATTTTATTAGTTATTATTATTATTATTATGGGTTGTGAGGGGCATTACTGCTGTTTCTCACTCTCCATCCCTCTTCTCCTTCTGGACCCCAGGAGGATGGCACCTCCCACCCCCTTGAAGTGAGGCATGGATGTGTCATTTGCATTGGCCAATGAGAACTGAGCAGATGGTCACGTGACCTTCCATAGGGAAGCACTTCAAAAGCTAGTGCGTGATGTTCCCGGATCTTTCTTCCCTGGGATGATCATGCTGATGGAGAGGCTACACAAGACCAACGCAGCTCACATTGTTGGGACAGCACATAGAGGACGGCTGCCTGGAAAGCCACCTGGACTGGAGGTGGAATTTATGTGAACAAGAAATAAACATCACCTGGGTGAAAGCCACGAGATTTGGGAGCTGTTCATTACTTTTCAAAGCCCAGCTTAACCTAATACACTCTTCCAAGTAAACTCTTTAATAAAATGGTAATAAAATCTTCAATAAACCATCCTGGCTGGAGTGGTAGCTACCATTGCAAATGAAACATTGTTCTAAGCCTTTTGTTCCTAAGGTAGAAAAAATGACCCGCTATTCCTAAGAGGGAGAGCTGGGGACATCCTGGAGGGAAGATGTTGGTTCTAATCTGCTCAGGGGGGCCCTCACAGGCACACAAGCCAGTGGCTCTGGCTGGGCTGATGCACAGGATGCAAAGTGTCTTTGCCGAGGGCCACCAGCCTGCAGAGGCACAGCCTGCGGAAGCTCTTCTGAGCATCCAAGCCCCGTGGGCAGAGAGCAGGGGTGGAGCCCCGAGGCCTGGGAGATAGAGCAGGAGGGGTGCTCTGGGCCAACAAGGTCGGGAAAGCAGAGGACAGAGGCAATTTGCTCCCTCAGTAGAGAAACAGAGGCAGCCGCCCTCCCAGGTCTGAGGTTGTTTCGTGACATCGTCGGCAGGTATTAGAGGCAAAAGGGCCTGAGATGAGGGGCCACATGACAGGGTCACGTGGCCCTGCCGCCGCCTGCTCTTCCATCAAGATCCCTGACGAGCACGATGGGAAGGAAAGAACAAGGATCACCCATCAGCCATCAGAAGGTGAGGGACCAGGTGCTACTTCCCCCCAGCTCCCTAGGAAGTGCTCAGCTCTGACAGATGCCAGCACTGGCTTTGGACCTCACAACACCAGATGTCACACGTCACTGCCCCCATTTTACAGATGAGGACGCTGAGGCCCAGAGATGCCAAGTCCCGACCAAGTCACGTGGCCATTTGGGTGGTCGGAGCAGGTTTTTAAACCCAGGGCTGCTGGACGCAAAGCCTGTTCTTCTAGTAGGTGGCTGACGGCTGACAGCTGGGAGGGGGTCCCTCTCGGTGATCCAGGAGGCTGGCAGCAGTTTGGAGGAAATGACCGTGGCCTCAAAAGGGGTCTGGGCAAGGGTCTGGGACAATGATTTAGGCGTGAGTCTGAAACCCCAGTGTGGTCCCCAGACCTCCAAGCCTGCCTTAGTCCTGGGACGCAGAGAGAAACCCGGAACATGGGATTGAGTAGACCCAGCCCGGGCTTCTGACACCCACCCTGCAGGAGACAGATGCGCTCGGGTGTTCCGCTAACCCCCCGTGCCTGACATTCCTCCTACAGCCTGTCATCTGAAGGCCTGGCCCGTTTCCCTTGGTACCTTTGCATTAAAGTATTGTCTGCAATATGTTGGGGAAATGAATGTTCCTTTTCCTTTTTGGTGTTTTAATGACTTAATATGCAACAAAAGGAGAATTTTTCTCCTGGGAGATACTAACAGATGTTGCTATTTCAATCCGGGCTGTGCTTTCCCTTCCAGCCGCCTATCCCAAATAATGTAGACGCAACACTCCCGTGTCAGAATATATCAGGATGTAGCTCAGCCACGCGGCGGGGACCACCGGATCCAATCTGGGCTCTTTGTTTAAGGGAAGGGGGTGAAATTCAAGTTTCTGTCAGATGTTCCTGGTTTCCTCCCAAGCTGAGATGACAATAGAATCAATAGGGACGCCAGCTCAGAACAGTTGTCTTGGGGACTCTTCGGCTGGCTGAAGAAAGCCCCTCACAGCCTTCCTGGCTCCCGCTTGGTCCCCCTCTGCAGCCTTCATCTCAGCCTCATCTCTGTTCAGATGGTGATATTTGTAGTAACTTCCCCCTATGTTGCATGATCAAGTATTTGGCTGCAGACAGGAAAAATCTGGTTGTAAAGTGGTAACAAGCGAGGGCTCAGAAATGAGCTGATCTAAGGTTTCAAATCCTGTTCTGAGTGTCCTGGGCTAAGTTCCTGTATTGAGCGGGCAAAGCAGACATTTTGACGTCTGGAGCCATGTTGCCCTTGGAGGGACTGTCCACCCAGGGCTCACCAATCCCTAGAGATAGTAAAGGACTCACCTGCAAGTGCATCTTCCATATGCAAACAAACCAATCCAGAGCGCATACCCTCAACACCTTCCTCTATGAGGCTCTCACATTCGGGCCCAGAATCCATCTGCCCTCATCACCCCAGGGCCAGGTGCCAGGCACGCAGGGATGGCTCTTATGCTTCAGAGCCACTGAAATTATCCAAATTAGCCCATCCTAAGTCTGCATCCCTGTGGAAACCACAATAAGGCTCTTGCTCGTGTTGCCCCCCTCATTTCCTCTACCACCTGGCTGACCCTGATGCTTCCCTGTGTGGCCCTGAAAGACATGCCCCCTCCTCTTGGGATCTGTGTGTGACAAACTATCTCTTCAATGGCAGTCATCTCTTAAGCTGCTGGCCTCATCATATCTGAATAATAATAAAACCTACATTTTAAAGCAGTTCCTTAACCGTCTGGACCTTAATTTCCTCATCTTTAAAATGGGGATAGGGCTTCCCTGGTGGCGCAGTGGTTGAGAGTCCGCCTGCCGATGCAAAGGACACGGGTTCGTGCCCCGGTCTGGGAAGATCCCACGTGCCGTGGAGCGGCTGGGCCCGTGAGCCATGGCCGCTGAGCCTGCGCGTCCGGAGCCTGTGCTCCGCAGCGGGAGAGGCCCACGTACCGCAAAAAATAATAATAATAATTTAAAAAAAAAATAAAAAAAAAATAAAATGGGGATAAAAATAGCATTTTCCTCCTAGAGTTGTAATTAGGATCAAAGGAGTTAATGACTATAAATGTTAAACACCCATCCAGCACATAGTAAGTGCTCATTAAATGTTAGTGATGATGATTACAGCTCATACATAGTATGTCCACTGTGGGATTACTGTAGAAACAGCATGATTCTGAGGCCAGCGGTTCAATTCCTGACTCTTGACACTCCCTAGCAGGGTGACCGGGTACTCAACCTTTAGGGCTTCGGTTTTCTCATAGCGAAAATGGAGATTAAAACCATCAGCTGCACGGTATTAGTGAGAGGATTAAATCACCTAAAGTCTGCTGAATGCTGGCACATAGACCCGCTCATAAAAGCGGGTGCTATGCTAGAAACAGTGTGACTTTGGCAAATAAAAAAGAACAGGTTTCAAGTCCAAAATATTGGTTGAGAGTTTATCAGTCCACAAGGGGAAGAGTTGATCTTTCTTTCATCGCTGGGCCTGATTTTTGCCACTTGGGATTTCAGAAAGCCAGCCTCTTGAGGGATATGATAACTCATGCTTCCCAGCACCTGGTGGTTATAAAAGGCTCTCATCTTCTCGAAGAGTGACTCAGGGTGCCTGCTGTAGAAGCACTGGGTCTGGGTTCAAATGCTGCCTCCACTGCACTGAAGGTGCCACGTGGGGAAGGTGACTTTAATCTCAATGTGCCTTGGTTTGCTCATTTGTAAAATGGGCTCTGGGGAGGCTGAGATGGTCCAACCGTACCAAGTGCTCAGAGCAGCACTGGCCTGTCACAGGCCCTCGTGGATGTGGCTCGGCACCTCCTCTGGCCTTCTTGCTGTTCCTCAGAGACTCTGAGCTCAGAGCACTGCATGGGGTCGAGCGATGTTCAGCCTCCTGCCCCATGTGTGAAACCGCAGGACCTGGGGTTGCATAGCCTGGAAGAGAAAAGGCTCTGAAACAAGCAGGCAAACATTAATTGAGCACCTACTATGTGCTAAGAGCTGTTCTGGGTGCTGGGGCTTCAGCAGATGAGCCCAGTTTCTGCTCACACGGAGATGAAATACTATCAGAGGAGACAGAAGATAAAGAAACATATATAACCCACAAAACCATCACATAATGACAAGAGCTCTGGAGAAAAGAAAACTGGCTTGTAAGAGAAAGTGACCTGGAGGGGACAATGGGAGATGGTGAAATGAGGGAGGAGGGTGACCATGGGTGAGGCTGCGACCCCAGGTGACCCAGATGTGAGTCCGATTTCTATTCTCAGCTTGTCCTGGGTGGCGGGGCAGGATCACACCGACCTTCCCTGCCGGGGCCTCCAACCGGGTGTGGGTGGAGAGGCTGGAAGGCCCTGGGAGAGCAGGAGAAGCCCCTCAGAGCTGTTTTAATTGAAAGATGCCTTCTTCCCTGTGTTCTCTGTAGGCAGTGGGGGCTTTGAATTAAACATGAGCGGTGATTTATTTATCAAGTCTTTGAAAAAGTCTCTCTCCGACTGTGATTCAGCACAGTCCTCCAGTTAACCCTTGCTGGCCTCTGATCAGGGGTGGCTGAGAGCTTGCACATCAGGTCCCTCTGCAGAGATGCTGGGGGAGGGGAGGGTTGATGCTGACTCGCCTGGGAGGAGGTCAGAGGAGACCCGAGAGGGCATCAAGCTGCTGGCTGCTCTCTTTAATCGCCCCTCCCATCTCTACCCCTCCCTGCGTTCCGGAGCCTGACTCTGCAGCCTACCCCACCCTCCGCAGTGGACAGACTTACTGGTCAGGATTCTTCACTCCCCTGTAGCAGAAACGCACAGCCACACCCTTGCCAGGGCCTGGGGGTAGACGGAGTGGACTTGCCGCCCACTGACTGTGGGCGTGGCCAAGAGGAGGCCAACGCGTGAGATGCACAGAGGTTCTAAATGTGCTTGTGTAGCTGGGCCTGCTTTCTTGGGCTTCTGCGTTGCATGGCAAGCACACACCCTGGGCAGCTGAGGCCCCTCAGCCTGGGCCACAGAAGGAGATATGAGATGTGGGAACAGAGCTGCCAAGCTGTGAGAATAAACGATTGTTATTTCAGCCACTGAAACCTGGGGTAGTCTGTTACCAGCATCACCACGGCAATATCAGACTAATACACTCAGGCTCCGCTGGAAAGCACCAGCAGATCAGAGAGCTGGAGGAGGTGTCGGGATAGCATGGCCCCATCAGCAATGGCCTTTCTCCCTCTGTGCTTTGTGGTGGTTCTAGAAGCTACAGTTCCTGCTGTGTAGCCCCAAACAATCCCTGGGCTCTGCAAATACCCCTCCCTGTCCTTGCCCATCAGGCCTGGAGGTGATAATGACTTTCCATTCTTGGGAGTCTCTGGATATCACCCTTCCTGATTCCTCAGTCCTGCCTCTACCTCTGTTAACGAGCCCTCATTCAAGAATCCCAGGAAAGTACACCCATGTTCACGGCAGCATTACTCACAATAGCTAAAATGTGGAAGCAACCCATCCATCAACAGAGGAATGGAAAATCAAAATGTGGTCTATCCATATACCATGGGATACTGTGCAACCTTAAAAAGGAAGGAAACCGTGACACGTGCTACAACATGGATGAACCTTGAAGACATTGCGCTAAATAAAATAAACCAGTCATACACAAAAAACCGAATACGGTATGATTCCACTTATAGGAGATCCCTAGACAAGTCAAATTCCCAGCGACGGAAAGTAGAGCAGTGGTTGCCACGGGCTGGGATGAGGGGGAATGGAAAGTCAGTGTTTAAGGGGTACGGAGTTTCCGTTTTCCAAGATGAAAAGAGTTGTGGAGATAATGGTAGTGATGGTTGTACAACGTTATGACTGTATTTATTTATTTTAGTTGGTGGGATCTTAGTTCCCCGACCAGGGATCGAACCTGGGGACGTGGCAGTGAAAACGCCGAGTCCTAACCACTGGACTGCCGGGGAATTCCCTGTTATGACTATATTTAATACCACGATCAATTTTATGTTGTGTGTATTTTACCACAATAAAAAACAAATTGGAAAAAAAATCCCAGATGAGGGTGTGCCTATTTCCTGTGGGGCCCATGAGTGACCTGTGGGGTGTGCCCTCCCTCATCTCCAATCTCCATCTCCCATCCCGCCTGAGGACAGGTGTCAGGGCCAGAAGCTGAAAGGGACCACATGAGACTCCAGGATCAAGCAGGGCTCTTTAGGGCCTGAGTAGCAGCCAGAGCATCACTCTCATACATCCTTCCAGACCCTGGTACCCAGCCACGCAGAGAGCTCAGCTGTAGCCTGGACCCAGCCTGCTGGAGCAGCAGGTGACACTTGTCACCCCGTGATGGACTCTGCCCCGAGGAGCCCAAGAGTCATGAGAAGAAGCAAGGTGTGAATTTGTCCCTGTGACGTGGGAGGCTCTGGGGATGCCCTCAATGGTGGAGGTCTTGGGGGGTGCCCGTGTTTCCTGCAGCTGTCCTTGTGGGCTGCCACGACCCATGATCGGCACCGGCCTGGGAGTCACGGAACTGCTGGGTCCCCTGTCAGCGGGAACAGTTGAGCTGAAGGGCGGTATGGGTCAGAGCTTTTTAAGTTGTGAGAAGCGGAAACCTCACGTACACGTCCTAGAATGAAAAGCGTCTTTATTAGCTCACAAAACTGAAAAGTGCTTAGGGCGTGGGCTTCCAAATCAGTCTCCATTCAGCTGCTTGACCACACCAAGGACCCGGATCCTTCTGTCTCTCTGCTTTGCCGCGGGCTTCACCCAAGGCTGGCTTCCCTATAAATGGAGGAGCTGGGAAGCCAAGGAACTTGGGTGTGTGTTGCAGAGCGGAAAGCATAGTCAGCAGCTCTGCAGCTCAGAAAGGCGGTTATTCTGCAAGTTCTTGCTTCCGTGTTGACTGCCTCTCCCAGCCTGGAATATCAGCCCTGTGAGGAGGGAAACCTGTCCAGCTGGCCCTCTGCCTGTGTGTGTGGGGGGCGGGGGTGGGGGGGGCGGGGCAAGGAACTTGGGTGTGTGTTGCAGAGCGGAAAGCATAGTCAGCAGCTCTGCAGCTCAGAAAGGCGGTTATTCTGCAAGTTCTTGCTTCCGTGTTGACTGCCTCTCCCAGCCTGGAATATCAGCCCTGTGAGGAGGGAAACCTGTCCAGCTGGCCCTCTGCCTGTGTGTGTGGGGGGCGGGGGTGGGGGGGCTGGGAGGGTGCCGAGCAGGAGCCCAAGAAACGTGGTGGAAGGGCAGCCGTCCGGGCGTGTAGCTTCAAGGCGATGGAGCGTAAGAGCTGGTGGAGGGTCCTGACCAAGACCGCCCCTCCCGGGCGTGGGAAGACAAATTGCCAGGCCCTCCCGTCCTGCTCCCTGGCCCTGCATTGGTCGGGGAGGGCCAGATGGCTCCCAGGGGCAGCGAGGCATGGCTGGGCAATTTGATTAACTTGCCTGATGAACTCTGAATTCACTCTTATTTTTTCCCCCATGACAACTGTATTTTCTCCCTAAAGTTGTTATTGATTCCTCATATGTGGAGACGTAGGTGTGACAGGAAAGCATGTTCTGCGCACGGCCGACAAGAACCAACCAGTGGGGGTGGAAGTAGGCAGAGGCAGGTGGGGGGATGGTTTTAGCCAAATGTGGTCGGATGGCCTCTTCGTGAGGCCGTCGTGGACCTGGCCACGAGTCCTGGGTGCCAGAAGCACGTTGAGGGGTGAGCAGGGTTGCCAGATTAGCAAATAAAAATACAAAGTGCCCAGTTAAATCTGAATTCAGATAAACAGAAAAAATGGTTTCAGTGTAAGTATAGCCCATGCTGTCACTCTCATTCATCAGGTAAGGAAAACGACAGGCAAGAGGCTCGCTGGAAAGTGGCAGAGCAGGACCCCAACCCTGGCCCCCTGGACACAGAGGTCACCTCTACAGTCTCCCCACAGACGGTCACTAGTGTCCCAGCTACAGCGGGTCAGGGTGGAAGGGGGACTGAGGGAGCAAAGCAGAGTGGGTCAGGCTGCTGACCCTCTGGCTAAGGATGTCCCCTGGGGGTGGGCCGGGGCGCACCTGCGCACCCACCTATTAGTTTCCTGGAGCTGTGGGCATAAAGCACCTGCAAAACTGGGTGGATTAAAATAACAGAAATTTATTCTATCACAGTTCTGGAGGTCAGAAGACCGTAGTCAAGATGCCGTCAGGGCCACGCTCCCTCCGAAGGCTCTAGGGCAAGACCCTTCCCAGGCCTCTTCTGGCTTCTGGTGGCTCCTGGAAGCCGTTGGCGTCCTTGGCTTGTAGACACATCACTCTGATCTCTCCCTCTCTCATCACCTCCCGTTCTCCTCCGCATCTCTCTGTGTGTCATCTCTTCTTTATTTTTTTAAAATTTATTTATTTATTTATTTTTGGCTGCGTTGGGTCTTTGTTGCTGCATGAGGGCTTTCTCTAGTTGTGGCGAGCGGGGGCTACTCTTTGTTGCGGCGCGCGGGCTCTAGGCCCACGGGCTTCAGTAGTTGTGGCACGCAGGCTCAGTAGTTGTGGCTCACGGGCTCTAGAGTGTAGGCTCAGTAGTTGTGGCGCACGGGCTTAGTTGCTCCACGGCATGTGGGATCTTCCCGGACCAGGGCTCGAACCCGTGTCCCCTGCATTGGCAGGCGGGTTCTTAACCACTGCACCACCAGGGAAGTCCCATCTCCTCTTCTTATTAGTCACTGGATGTAGGGCCCACCCTGATCCTGTAGGATCTCATCTTAACTAATTACACCCGCAAAGATCCTATGTCTAAGGTCACATGCTCCAGATGGGCGTGAATTTTGGGGGGACATTCTCCAACCCAGCACACCGTTCAGTCAGGCGCTGGTATCTCCCTCCTTCCCAAAACACGCTGAATGCATTTTCCCAGGGCTCTACCCTCCACATGTCCTTTCTGTCACCAGCAGCTCCTCTGCTCTCCTGACCTCTAACCTGGTAGTGTCCAGGACCCAGCGGCCCCCTCTCCTCCCTTCAATGCAACCTCCATGCCTGGGCCTCTCACATTCCTATCCCCAACCTGACTCTCTCCCAAATTCTGAACTCTGCACGCACACCTGCACGCACCTGCACACACCTCCACCTGATTCCTACAAACACCTCCGTCTCCAAGGCCGACACCCGACCACATCACGCCCCCGCCCACCCTGGTGCGCTGTCTCAGCCAATGGCATCAGCGTCCCCCGAGCTCTGGCCCAAACCTGAGTCATCGTCACGCCCTCCTCCTCTCGCACCCACAGCCAATCTGCCAGGAAACCCTGTCAGTTCCACTTTCAGAGCCAATCCAGAATCCAAGCCCTTCTCACCACCTCCACTGCCACCTTCTCGCGCTCAGTCACTGTCATTTCCCTCCCAAGTTGGTAGAACAGGCTCCTCGTCCTCTCTGCCTTCTTTCTGGACCCCTATATCCTGTGTCTGCAGCAGCCAGGATGGTCCTGTAAAAACCTGTCAGATGATACCGTGGTCTGCACCCTCCAGTGGCTTCTATGATACTAGATGAAATCCAGAGTCCTTCCCTGCGGTGTCGAGGTCTCAGAAGCTTCGGCCGCGCAGACCTCTCCACTCATGTCTCACCACCTCCCCTCCTCCTGCCGCACGGGTCCTTCCTACCCTGGCGTTACTCTCAACTCTGGGTCTCGGCACCTGCCATTCCCTCTGCTTATATATATAGCCTGTTAGTTCTGTTTCTCTAGAGAACCCTGACTAGTACAATTACCATCTGACATTCTAAGTATTTTACGACATCTGTGATTGATAGATAGATAAATAGGTAGGTAGATGATAGATAGATAGATGGGTGTATGGATGGATAGATAGATAGATACTGCATACATATTACTATATATATTTATTAGAATATGAACTCCATGATAGGAGGAATTTCTCTTAATTTTGTTTCCTGTTGCATCCTCAGCTTCTGAAATAGTGCCTGGCACATAGTAGGTGCCTCACAGTGTTAGCTAAAGGCACCATCATTTTCTTATTCAGCCCAGGCTGTCATAACAGAATACCACAAACTGGGCAGCTTAAACAACAGAAATTTATTTCTCACAGTTCTGGAGGCTGGAAGTCCAAGGTCAAAGTGCTGGCCCCATAGGTTTCACTCTGAGGCTTCTCCTGGCTTGCAGACAGCTGCCTTCTTGCCGCGTCCTCACATGGCAAAGAGAGAGTGCTCTGCTGTCTATTCCTCTTCTTCTTCTTCTTTTTCTTCAATTTTATTGAAGTATAGTTGATTTACAGTGTTTCAGGTGTACAGCAAATGTTCAGTTATACATATAAATATACATATATTCTTTTTCAGATTCTTTTCCGTTATAGGTTATTACAAGATATTGACTATACTGTTCCTCTTCTTATAAGACACCAATCTTATCAGATTAGGGCCCCACACTTATGACCTCATTTAACCTCCTAAAAACCCCATCTCTTGGGACTTCCCTGGTGGCGCAGTGGTTAAGAATCCGCCTGCCAACGCAAGGGACACGGGTTCGAGCCCTGGTCCGGGAAGATGCCACATGCCACGGAGCAACTAAGCCCGTGTGCCACAACTACTGAGCCTGTGCTCTACAGCCTATGTGCCGCAACTACTGAGCCTGCGTGCTGCAGCTACTGGAGCCCGTGCTCCGCAACAAAAGAAGCCACCGCAAAGAAAAGCCCGTGCACTGCACTGAAGAGTAGCCCCCGCTTGCTGCAACTAGAGAAAGCCCGCGTGCAGCAACGAAGACCCAACACATCCAAAACATAAATAAATAAATAAATTTATTTTTTTAAAAAAAAGACCCCATCTCCAAATACAACAAGATCAATGCAGCGCAGCTTTATTCAGTGGCCAAGAGATGGGGAAGGGGTAACTTACCTCACAGATTCAACTTCCTGCCCACATGGCAATAGGGATTTAATTTTAAAGAGTAAAGACAGAGTGAGGAGGAGTGAGGCTCTACCGGGGAAGGGGTGGGGCTTTTTGAGGGAATGGGGTGCCACCCTCTTCTTATCCTTTTTTTGTCTTTAATGTCCAGTCATGGCCACTGGCAGGTGTCTCATTTAATACACTCATGTAGTAGCATCAGTGTACAATAAGACAGGGTCTGTTGGAGGTCAGACTGGTCGCCATCTTGGTCCCAGCTTGTTCCATTTGGGTTTTGTTTGTTTGTTTGTTCATCTCTCCCTATAGCTTCCTTTCTTATCTCTGGACCCTGCAACTTAAAAATGTACGTTAACTCCTGCTAAAGGTGGGGGTTGGCAGGTTTTGAGCAAAGACCTGGCACAGCTCCGGCAACATTCCCGAGATCTAATTCCCCACAAAAGGAGGCAGTGGGACAGCCAGCACGGCTGGGAAAGTGGGACTGATACTGCTGCCGAGGGGTGGACTGGTCAGCCACCTGTGGGGGAGGGGCGGGGGAGGGGAGGGGACAAGACAGGCCATCCAAGTCCGGTTACACCCCCAAGCTCAACGTCCTTCCCAGGGGGCTTCAGAGGCCCAACCTCATGCCTCTGACCCGTGGATCCACAGCACGGTGGGTGGCACCGTCCTTGAGGCCCTTCCCTGCCCCTCCTCAGTAAGGAAGTGACCTCAGGACAGAGAGGGATCGGAGGGAGGCCAGCCTCCTTCCTAGATGTATCTGTAATCCCAGGAGGTCCCCCGGAAAGAAAGCAGCCCCTGGCTGTGTCTGGAGCAAGTCCCAAAGAAAGCAGGTCCATGCTCGGGTCACAGCCACCCCTGGGGCCCTGGGGACTCCTGCAGGCAGGGTCACTGTCCCTACCCACCCAGGGGGGGTCGAGCTCCTTGGAGACAGCAGGAGCCTGATGACATGCTTTCTTGCCACCAGCATGCCCAGGACCCAGTGGGGTTCCCCTGATTGGCTTAGGACAGACAGGGCCCAGCCCTGGAGATGGGTGTGGGCTCATTGCCCCCCACCCCAGACACAGTGGAGGAGAGGGTGTAAAGAATATAGGGGTGGCATGGACATATATACACTACCAAAGGTACAGTGGATAGCTAGTGGGAAGCAGCCGCATGGCACAGGGAGATCAACTAGGTGGTTTGTGACCACCTAGAGGGGTGGGATAGGGAGGGTGGGAGGGAGACGCAAGAGGGAAGAGATATGGGAACATATGTATATGTATAACTGATTCACTTTGTTGTAAAGCAGAAACTAACACCCCATTGTAAAACAGTTATACTCCAATAAAGATGTTAAAAAAAAAAAAAGAATATAGGGGGCCACAGTATCCAGCACACGCTCAGTTAACTGCTCCGTGAATGCAGGGGAGAAGTCAGTGGTCAGGGACATTCCTGGAGGAGTGGGAAAGCAGCGGGGTCTGAGGACGGGCAGAGTTTAGAGAGATGGAGGAGAAAGGGCTTTCCCTTGGGGCCATAGCCTGAGCAGGGCCTGACATCTTGGGACGTTGCCAGGACCTTTCCCAGGGCTTAGCACACAGCAAGCACTGAATAACTGCACAGCTGGCAACTGTACCCACAGCAGCAGGAGGGGAGACCAGAAGTCCCTTCATTCTTCTCGCTGAGTCACACTGCTTCCCCCGCTTTTACAAGTGATCGCCCACATCCGCCCAATGGAATAGCCTAGAAACTCAGGCTTAAAGCAAAGATGTTAAAATTTCCATGTTGATGCAAGAGACATGATTGACATTCCAGTGGGGCTGGTGTTTGTCTCCTTTTTCCCTTTGCTTCCCAGCTAATTAGAGTTTAATATATGGTAACCCTGCCACTCGTCTGGGGGTGATTATGAGTCTAGAATGATCCAGACCAATGGAGACGGAAATGGGACAACTTCTCTTGTGATTAAAAGGCAACACGGCCTGGGTCTGAAACTGTAGCTGGAAAAGCTGAGCTGATCTCAGGTCTCCTCAGGGGTCATGTTGGTACCACCGTTTTGTCCCCGTCTCAAAATGTAATGACCCCTCCATCGGGCCTGGCAGGTACTCTTCCCACCTAGAAAGTGTCAGCCTCTTCCCTTTTTCATTCACTTTTTCTACAGATACTTATGTGCGAACCTACCGGGTGCTGCACGGAGCTGGGCTCAGGGGATGCAGGATGAGTAAGACAGACCCGCTTCCTGCTTCTCCAGGAGCTTTCAGCCCTAGGGGAGACGATAATGATCAAGCCATCAATCGATCGATCAAAAACAAGCAATCAATAAATCATTCTATGAGGTAACGGTGGAGAGCAATTTGTGCTTTGGAGAAGGTAAAACAAAGTTAAGGTTAGAAAGGAAGGATGGAGCATTTGAGACCGGGTCCGGGAAAGCCTCTCAGGAGCAGTGTCATTGGAGCGGATTCCTGGGTGACGGGAGGGCGTTGGTGCGTGGAGAGAATCTCATTCTGGGCTCTTTGCATCTTTCAAGCGCTTGGATGATTATTGAATTCATTCCTGGGCCCCAAGGAGGGTGAATGAAGCAGCAGGAACACAGGCGAGTCATGAGGCGCTCCGGAAGCCACGGGGAAGGGCAACTGCGCCTGAGGCTTGGCATATACTCACACCAGAAAGAAACAGTAAGAAACCAAGCAGAGCTGGCTCGTCAGCCTTCAGGTGAGCGCGGACAGAGCGTGCACAGGGACCAGGACTGCTCACAGAGTGGTGGGCAACTTCAGAGAGTCTCCAAGGACAGGAGGGTCCAGGGTGTCCACTCGGCCCCAGCCTGCCCTCCAGCTCCACAGGGTGCCCTCTGGGCCTTGGCCACCCTCAGGGAAGACAGGGTGGGGGGTCCACCCGGCTTCTCAGCCATACCTGACCCAGGCTGCACGGCTCTACCTGGAGCCTTACTGCTGTGAGTCATTCCTTGCTGGGTCACAACTCCTGACCCTTCTCCCCCTGGTCCTTGATCTGGTTGCCAAATCTCTTTGCCTGGCCCAGAGAATGTGCCTCAGTTGGGGCCTGGAGTCCTCGTTCTGGGCCTGGTCTTTTTCCTGCATTCCCTTCTCCATCCTAAGTCATTCTAGCTCTGGGTTTGTATCCCACATAACGACTGTACTATCTCCATATGCTAAGTATTCACTACATGCTGGTACTGGGTGAGCCCTTTCCTCAGGTGGTAGCCAACCTCGAAAATGGCCCCCATGATCTCTGCCCCCTGTACGCACAGTCTTGAGCAGACCCCTCCCACATATTGCACCAGGGTTGGTCCGTGGGGTCTGTAGAAGGCAGCAGATGTGATGATGTGAGGGGAACCACTGGTGGAAACCGCACATCCTGGCCAGGCGCAGCAGTAGCCACTTGCATGAGTTCTCTTACAACAGGAGGTCCTGGTAAGGAATGCGGAACTAACAAGCTACCACCAACCGGAAGAATTCAGCAAAGGTCAAAAGGAGAGAGGACGCCAGTCCATATGTCCTACCAACCTCCCAGAATCCCCCTTGCTGGAATTCATCTTGGCTGAGTGATGCTCTCACGACCAGGAAGGACCCTAAGTCAGTGATTGGCCAGAGACGGAACTAACAAGCTACCACCAACCGGAAGAATTCAGACAAGGTCAAAAGGAGAGAGGGACTCCAGTCCATATGTCCCACCAGCCTCCCAGAATCCTTACTGGAATCCATCTTGGCTGAGTGATGCGTGCGCCACCAGGAAGGACCCTGAGTCAGAGCGATTGGCCAGAGACAATCTGGAAACTCACCCCATCACCATAAAACCTGAGACTGAGAGCCATGTGGCAAAGCAGTTCTCCCGGGTTCCCTGACCCTGCTGCTCTCGGCCCGGGTGCCCCTTCCTAATAAAGTCTCTGGCTTTGTCGGCACGTGTGTCTCCTCGGACAATTCATTTCTGAATGTTAGACAAGAGCCCACTCTCGGGCCCTGGAAGGGGTCCCCCTTCCTGCAACAGTGGCACGCCACTTCTGAGATTAGGTTACAAAAGATTTGGCCTGCTCTCAGAATACCCGTTGTGGGAAGCCAGCTGCCATGTCTGGAACAGCCGTTTGGAGAGGCCCACGTGGTGAGGGACTGAGGCCTCCTGCCCACAGCTGTGTGAGGGCGCCATCTTGAAAGGGGGTCCTCCAGCCCAATTGAGCCTTCAGAGACTGCAGCCCGACCGACAACTCAACCACGACTTCATGAAGGATCCTGAGCAAGAACCACCCAGCTAAGCCACTCGTGGATTCCCGACCCACAGAAACCATGAGATAATAAAGGTTTGCTGTCTTCAGCTGCTCTGTTTTAGAATAATTTGTTACGTGGCAACAGATGACTAACACACTCATCTCAGCTCTTTCAATCCTCAGAACAACTCTAGGCTGTGTAGCGATCGTTGTCTCATTATATAGGCAGGAAACTGCTGCTCAAACATGTGAAATCACTGGCCCCAAGTCACCCAGAGAAGTTGTGTAGGGGAGTGTGAGCTTGGGCATTGGCATCCATTATAACCAGATCTCTGGACTTCCATCCTCGGACAGCCACATGTTCCTACTCAGAAAGCATGTCCTTAGCCGAGGGCTTCACTCTTCAAAACAAGCCCCGGGGATGCTAATCCCCCTTATTTTACGGATGAGCAAACTAAGGCTTAAGGAACCATGTCCTGCTCAGGATCCCCAGCCTGGGGTGGAGGGACCCCCATCAGAACTCAGTCCCCTGAGGCCACTGGAAGCTGCCCAGGGGTGGCACCCCTTCAGAGCGGGGCTCAGCCCCGGTGGGTGGCCTCAGGCTCTTCTTCTCCCACCCAGGACTGTGGGGCCCCTCCCGCACCTTCCCCAACCTCTCAGCCAGAAAAGGGCTCACAGCCTGGCGAGATGGGGACTGTCATCTACAGGACTGAGGTTTCAAGAAGCTGTTTACTCTAGGTCTTGAATTTTCAAGAAGTTTAAAGTCCAACTTGAACCCTCAGCTCCTGGGATGCCTGTAACCATGGCAGCAGCTCACTGAGCAATAGCAAATATTTGCTGAAAGAGAGAGAGAACCAGGTAGGGAGGGAAACAGGGAGCAGGGCTTTGTCCTGGGCGCCTGCAGATGGCCTGGGGGCTGTCCCCTGGGGGCACTCAGATGCTGCCAGTAATAACTCCTCTACCCAGGGAGCACACCTCCACCTCCTGCCCGTCCCCTGGGTTTCGGCATGAAATATGCCTCCAGGACAGCATGTCCGGGGCCAGATCCTGGGTGGGCCTCCTCTGCACTGATAAGTTCCTCCTTTTTCTTGAGCCTCAGTTTTTTCATCTGTGAAGCAGGAATAACAAAGCTGCCTGCCTTTTTCGGGATGTCAGTAGCTTAAGTAAAGTCTAGCCGCCCTGGAGCATCCTCATGAGAATTGTGGTAAAGACCACTCCCCAAACTGGGCTCCAGGATGAAGGGATGTCAAGAGCTCCAGGCCACCCTCCGGGTGGCCCAGAGAGGAGAGGTGGCTTGCTCAAGGCCACACAGCGAGTGCAGCTGGGCCCAGAACCCAGCCACCCAGGCCTGCTGTCATCTCAGGCCAGGAGGCCCTCTCTGACCAGCTGTCACGAGCTGGGCAGTTGTGAACGATGGCTGCTGTGTGCTTCCTTGTGGACATGCTTGGGGCTTAGCCGCAATCTGGGCCAGGGCCTGGGA